>NC_142930.1:87085695-87125695 GCF_046866305.1 Octopus bimaculoides | reverse complement strand
AGAAGACACTTGCCCAAGGTGCTATGCAGTGGGACTGAACCTGGAGCCATGTGATTGGGAAACAAGCTTCTTACCACACAGCCACTGGGCCTTGTTTGCATTCTTTAAGCTTATAAACATTCCACACATTTACACCAATATATCATACAGCTGGCTACACACAAACACAACTACATACACACACACACACACACACACACACACACACACACGCGCACGCACAAACACACACACACTCACACACAAACAAACACTTTATTACACTCATTGATATATTTATGAAGCCAAATGGCAGAATCAGTTGATATATGAGGTCAACCATCATCACCACCACCACCATCCCTGCTAACAACCCTGGCCATCAGCAGGCCATCTCATCTACCACAGCCACCATCATCAGCAGTCCCCTTACCACCGTCATCAGCAGTCCTCTCACCACCACCATCACCACCACCACCACCACCATACATGCACCATACAGGACCATGTCCAGTTGATTTATATGAATGGCTGCTGTCAAGGAATGGCTGAAGGTGCAGGTCTTAGGAGTTGTAGTGATGGTGATAGTGGAGGTGGTGGTGGTGGTTACAATGACAGTAGTGATGGCTGCATTGTGGGGGGGTCGGAGATGCAAGGGTGATGGTGGTGGTGGTGATGGTGTTGGTCAGTAGAAGAACAGTAGCAAGGAGACAGCGAAGGGGGAGGAGGAGACTATGCCAATGGTGTATTGTGTGGTGTGAGTGAGGTGTTGCAGGGGGGAGGTCGTGGGCGGTGGGGGATCGGGGTTGCCGAGGGTCGGGGTGGTGGAGGGTTGGGGGTGGCGGGTCGGGGTGGTGGTTGGGGAGAAGGCTGACTTTTAAATCTGTAAGGAGGATGTGGTCAGACAATAACAATCAGCTGTTCATGTTAATAGATAAGAGGTATTACTGGTGTCTGTCATTGTTAGTGTTATTGTCATTGCTTTTTGTTAGATTAGTCGTTTGTGGGGGGCGGGGGCGGATGGGTGAGTGTTAAAGGTTGTTGTTGTTGTTGTTGTTGTTTAGCCCAAATCATCCCCTTGGTGCTGTAGATCGCCAGTGATTACCTTTCAAGACATGATAATTCCTAATATGCTATTTAGACATTGTTTCCAAGATTATATTATCCCCTGTATCCTTCCACCCACCCCAACACATTTGTTTTTTTTTGTTTATTTTTTCAAGCATGTAGCAAGTGAAGGGAAAGAAATGTGGCTGCTATTTCTAAGAGGACAATTGACCACATAGTGGTTCTGTCATTGTTTTGTGATTTAGAGTGTTCCCTTAAATGTGATGTAATATGTGTTATGTCATGGATATGATGTGGTATTCAGCTAAGGATTACTCTCGTAGTGTAGGGGTGGATAATGTGTTCAGGGTATGTGAGAATAGCATGTGTTGTTGTTTAGCCCTAGGCAAGGTCTGACTGCACAGATCTATAATCAAAAACTTTCCCTCCTGTCTTCTAATTTTCCTGTGTGCATGAAGCAATATCCACGTCCCTTCCTAAGATGGTTTATTTGAGGAAGACTTGGTTGTTATTTCTAGCAAGATGAGTAACCACATATAGACTTCCTCATTGTCTTAATGGTTGTGCATGAGGTAATTGTTGTTTCAGTTTAGCCCCAGGCCAGTCCAGATCAAGCAGACCTATGTTGTTGTTTAACCCCAGGTGAGCTCTGATCACACAGAACTATAACCAGAAACATTCCATCCATCCATGACCATCCTGTCTTTTATCCCAATGAGCATGAGACATATTTTTTGCGTCCCTTTCTAAGATGGAAGTAGTGGAGTTTATTTGAGGGAGTCTTGGTTGCTATTTTTAGCAAGATGAGTGACCACATACAAATTTCTTCAGTGTCTCAAGGGTCAGGTGGGAGGTAGAAGTATATCATGTTTAATTGTTAGTGTTGTTACTGTTTAGCCACAGGTCAGCCCTGATCGAGCAGACCTATGATCAAAGCCAATCCATTTGTGACCAACCAAGTTTGGATTTTATTGCTTGTTTTACACTAATGTCTATGAAATCCAGAGCCACATTATCCAGCATGTCCTTTTCTAAAATTGTAGGATGTGAAGAACAACTTGACTGCTATTTCTAGCAGACTAAGTGATTGCATAGAAGCCCCCATTTTGTGTGGTAATTTGAGAGGTGATATATCTGTACACCTACCTGTATTGGTTTGTATAGTTTTGTTAGTGATGTTATAAGTGTGTGTATATATGTGTACATTGTGTACATTTACTTTTTGTATATGTGCATGTGTGTGTGTGTATGTGTATGTGCATGTGTGATAATGTCCTTGTGGTCAGTTCATGGCATGAGTGGCAATGGCAGTGAAAGATATTGTTCACTTGCATTAGCTTATATGATTTTGATAGTCTTACTACGCATGTACGCGTGTGTATAATATCTGTATGCATACACACATTTGTATCCAGTAATGTGTGTGTATACATATATGTGACGTGTGTGTATGTGTGATGTATGAGATGTGTGTGTGCGTGTGTGTGTGCGGGCGTGCGTGCTTAATGTGATGTGATGCCCTTGTGGTCAGCTCAGGGATGTTAATGTCAGCTCATAAAAGCTTCATAACAAAGCATGAATGAGTGTCATGTCAAGTTTATATAGCTTTACTGATAAGTGGTTTGGTTGAGCAGACAGCTTAGCTTTGCTTGACATGCTGTAATGACCATGTAAAATGGTCAGTCAAGCTGATTAGGCCACTGCCTCTATCAGCCACAATACACAATGGCTACTGCAACTGCCACCACCACCGCTACTGCCACCTCCAACACTGCTACTGCCACCACCGCTACCGCTACAGCCACCACCACCACCACCACCTTTGCTGACCACCTTCCCAATCCACTGAACCCACCCCCTGCCACCACCTTTACCCTCTGCTATTGTTGCTGCTGCCACTGTCTCTATTACTGGTCCCAAATGATACACAGATGCATGCTGGTTTTATTGGAACAAATGACCTATACTGGCTTCATCAGCTACTTAGTGGTCAATGAAACAGGACAGTGGCTATCATCACAAGGACAATTTACCACAATTTTCTATGTAATCAGTGTTAACCACATAAGAAGCTGCTCCCTTTTAATCTCTTACTCCCTCTATATCCTCTGACCCCTGATCAGTTTAAGTGATTCCCTTCCCACATTCCCCACATTTTCTTTTCCCTCCATTTGTGTTCCCTGCCTCTCTGTTTCTCTCTATTATCTCTCATCCTCTTGATGCTGTAATATATGCTTAACTCTCTGATATTCTCTGTGATTATCTAACTTCCTTCCTTTGCCTGTCTGCCTGTTTCTTTTGTAACTCTCTTTAGATTAATGCTCTTTCCTCCGTTTCAAGTTAATTCTATCTCTCCCTAATCCTCTCTGTCTATCTGTCTATCTATCTGTCTGTCTATCTGTTTGTCTTTATATCTATCTGTTTGTCTTTATATCTATCTGTTTGTCTGTCTGACTATGTATGTATGCATGTATGTATGTATGTATGTATGTATGTATGTATGTATCTATCTATCTTTCTATGTGTCTGTCTGTCTCTCTCTACCTACCTATCTATCTATCTACCTACCTATCTATCTGTCTGAAAGGTCTAGAGACAAAGACTTTCCTCTCTGGGCAATCTCTCATCAACTTCTTCAAGTATCACCTGAAGAGGAAGGTGAGAGTAGAAAGGGAAGTCTTGTCTAGTGAATGCTTCAAAACAAGATGGGTGAATGTAGCAAGGATGGCACGTGTGAACGACGGAGCTATCTTGAGCATAACCCTATGAACTAAAAAAAAAAAAAAAAAAAAATCCAAGAAAAAAAAAGAAAACAAAAAGGCAAAAGAGAGTCACTTACTGTTATAGTTTCTTCAATGAGAATATTGACCAAGGTTACCGTGGTCTTTTCCGTAGGCTTTTCTTTCCACGGCCAAACCTAAACTGTCCTCCCCTCCTTTTACACGAGAACATTACTGTGTGATACACGATCCCTATTGATCGCCCTTTTTAAAAAAATTTTTTTTTTTGATCCCTTTTGATTGAACTACCCCCTCTTCCTTCCTATGATCCCTTTTGATCGACCCCCCCCCCTTTTTTTTTCCTTCCCCCTCCCAAAAAGAAAAGCTCTACATTGTATTTGTCCCATCTTCGTTGAGCCCTGTGTGGCTAATAAAAGAAATGTATCTATCTATGGGGGAGAATGTACGAAAAAACAACAACAGACGAGGACAGGTGGTGTAAATAACAAAAGGATGTATTAGTATGATGCTCGGGAATACGGAAAGTCTTTGACGTTTCGAGCTACGCTCTTCAACAGAAAGAATACGGAGACAAGGAGAAAAACACGGAGAAAAAAAATTAAATAGTGTCCAGTCAACGGTCAATCATAATAATGGCTGATCATAACAATCATCTATCTATCTATCTGTTCTCCATCCTTCCCTCCATCCATCTAACCATTCATACATAGATATATGAATACACACCCACACACACTCTGACACATGGACACACACACACACACACACACACAAAAACGCAAGTGAGATTCAAAATTTATAACAGCTGTTTCAGTAGTATTCTATTGATGTGTTCTTAGATTACATCACAGCAAAAACCAACCATTGTCAGGTCTTAAACTTATAAACAGGTAAAGCAGAAATATGAGATGACCAGTTCACCATAGTATTTGATGAACTGGTCATGTCCTATTTCTATCTTGATGTAATCTAAGAATGCATCAATAAAATGCTACTGAAACAGCTGTTGTGTATTTTGAACCCCTCATGAGTTCTTCTTTTATATCTATGTGAAACTTAGAACCATCCCTGATGCTGGTTCTACAGTTTATACTGGATGGGGTTGCTATCATCATCATCATCATCATCATCATCATCATCATCATCGTTTAACGTCCGTTTTCCATGCTGGCATGGGTTGGATGGTTTGACTGGGGTCTGGGAAGCCAGGAGGCTGCATCAGGCCCCAATCTGATTTGGCAGTGTTTCTACAGCTGAATGCCCTTCTTAACACCAACCACTGCGAGAGTGTAGTGGGTGATTTTTACGTACCACTGGCACAAGGGCCAGAGGAGCTGGCATCAACCACAATTGGATGGTGCTGTTTACGTGTCACCAGCATGGAAGCCAGTCAAAGCAGCGTTAGCATCGGCTACGTTCAGATGGTGCTTTTTAAGTGCTACCAGCAAAGGGGCTCACAACTACAATTTCCATTTGATTTTGATATTGCTGATGTTGATGTACTTGACTCAATAGGTCTCTTCAAGCATGGCATGTGACCCTACGATCCAAGGTACTTTTGAGTGGGCTGGTTATGCGACACTGGTGTAGGTTACAGCTGTGGACTCACTTTATTTGCTGGGTCTTCTCAGTCACAGCATACCTCCAGAGGTCTCGGTCTTTTCTCATTGCCTTTGTGAGTCCCAATGCTCGAAGGTCATGCTTCACCACCTCATCCCCTCTCTTCCTGGATCTCTCTCTAACCCAGATTCCTTCCACTGTTTGGGACTAGCACTTCTTCACACAGCTCTTCTCGTCCATCCGCAGTACATGACCATACCAACGCAAACTTCTTTCTTGCATGCCACATCGGATGCTTCTTATGTCTAACATTTCTCTCAGGGCACTTACACTCTGTCGTGTGTGCACACTGACATTACACATTCAGCGGATCATGCTAGCTTTATTCACTTAACACAATGAATCAATATTTGCAATATATATCTCAAACGCAATGAAATCGACTGGTGTCATTCAATATAATTGGGTAAACCCTTGAAGGTGATGCTCCAGCATGATTTCAGTCCAAGAACTGACACCATTAAAAGAATATCCCTTATCCTTCTGTTCATCTGTCTTTCAAATTTCTGCACTTGTTGAAAGCAATCCAAACATGTTCCATGTTCAAATTCTGCTGAAGTCAACTTTGGGACTTCTGTCCTTCTGTCCTTCTGGGGTGGGGGTGATGCAAATACAAAGCATGTCTTTGTGTTGTATAAATACAGTCATTTGGCTACGGTTATCAATTATAAAGCACAACTGTCTGTTAAAGGTGTTACTACATAAACCAGAAGATTGCAGAAAGCATGAAAGTATTTATGTTGTGATTATACGTAATATCAGAAAATTATAAGAAAAAAATTAAATGTGAAAATGAGATTATGTTGGAATTTCATTAATATACTTACCTGTAAGTACACACACACATGTATGTTCTTTGTGGAACAAGCCCATTGTAGTTCAGGCTTCCACCACTAGAAGCCACTTGGTGCGACCTTTATACATCAGTCTGCCAACCAGCATTGTTAAGTTAAGTTGTACTGCCACATGGTGCATCTTTATCTTGCTGTAGTTTTCCCCAGTTCATCAATATGTTCGATGGCTGAAATGAAGAAACAGCATGCTTCCATGAAATTCTGTTTTCTGCTGGGGAAAACGGTGACCAAAACAGTTGTCATGCTTCAAACAGCTTACACGGATACTGCCATGAACAAAACACAAGTTTACAAGTAGTTATCATACTTCAGAAATGGTCGCTAGTTGCCTGAAGACCGATCTTCTTCAGGGAAACTGTTGACCTCTGGAACAAATGAAGATATCACAGAAATACATGAACTGATCTTGGAGGACTGTTGCCAAACAATTGACGAACTTGTTGATATGACTGATGTGTCCTGAACCTCCTGTCAATGAATTTTGAGCAAGGAATTCAAATGGAAAGAGTTGTAGTAAAATTTGTGCCTCACTATCTGTTGGAAGACCAAAAGCAGTCATGACTGAATGTGTGTTGTGAACAGAAAGAACAGTTGGAAGTTGATCCAGACCTTTTTCGGAAGGTCATCACTGGTGACAAAAGCTGGTGCTATGGCTACGACCCAGAAACAAAGCAGGAATCAAGTCAACAAAAGCATTGAATGTCACTAAACCCCAGAAAAGCATGTCAAGTGATGTCCAATGTCAAGTCAATGCTGATTTGTTTCATTGATGTGAAAGGAATAGTCCACACAAAATTTATACCTCCTAGTCATACTGTTAACCAAACATTTTACTTGGCAGTTCTGAAGCATTTGCATGATGTAGTGAGACAAAAAGGCCTTGACCTGTGACAAAGTGGAGAGAGGTGGTTTCATCACGACAATGCACCCACGCACACCGTCTTGAGTATGAGACATCTTTTATAAAAAATGGCATGACCCTAGTTATCCAGACTCCCTGTTCACCTGATCTTGCTACCTAAATTTTTTTTTTGTTCCCCTGAATCAAAAATGTCCCTAAAGGAAAATGTTTTGCAGATGTGGAAGAGGTGAAGAAAAATATGATGGAGGTGTTAAAAGACATCACATCCACTTCACTTCAGACAGTGGAAAATGCGTCTGGATCTATGCATTGCTTCAGGTGGAGAATACTCTGAAGGTGATCAACATGTAAACATGCAAATCTAAATGAATGAAACAAAATTGAAAAATTCCAGTTTCTTTTGGATCTTTTGGGTACCCCTCATATATATAGGTGCAATCATAGCTGTGTGGTAAGAAGCTTACCTCCCAACTATACAGTTCTGGGTTCAGTCCCACTGTGTGGCGCCTTGGTCAAGTGTCTCTTACTATAGTCTCGGGCTGACCAAAGCTTTTGTGAGTGGATTTGGTAGACGGAAACTGAAAGAAGCCTGTTATATATATATATATATATATATATGTTTGTGTATATATATATATTGGAAATGAAAAGATATACAGATGTTTGCTTTTGCGTTTGTATGGTTCTATTTTTGAGTTTGAAGGTAGGTAGGTAGATAGATAGATAGATAGATAGATAGACACATACATACATACATACATACATACATACATACTTACATACATATGCAGTAGTGGCTGTCTTGCTTACCAACCACATGGTTCTGAGTTCATTCCCACTGCAGGGCACCTTGGGCAAGTGTCTTCTACTAAATCCTTGGGCCGACCAAAGCCTTGTGAGTGGATTTGGTAGACGGAAACTGAAAGAAGCCTGTCGTATATATGTGTATATATATATATATATATATATATATATATATATATATATATATGTGTGTGTGTGTGTATATGTTTGTGTCTGTGTTTGTCCCCCCAACTTGACAACTGATGCTGGTGTGTTTACGTTGCCATAACTTAGCAGTTCGGCAAAAGACACCGATAGAATAAGTACTAGGCTTACAAAGAATAAGTCCTGGGGTCGAGTTGTTTGACTAAAAAGGTGGTGCTCCAGCATGGCTGCAGTCAAGTGACTGAAACAAGTAAAGAAAAAAATATATATATTTAAAACAGATGATGATCAATGTTCGGTAAGTGTGTAAACATTTTAACATAATAAAACATTTGTAAACAAGTAGATGACAATGTCAAATGAAACAGAGCTGTAATGATGCTACGATAGGAAATACAGCAAAGCCATGAAATTTATAATGATGTAACAGTCAAATAACAGTTTGAAGGCAGAAGATAGGTGAGCAGAATAACAAATGAAATGCCTTTAAATCATTGGCTGATAATTCATGGTTTGTTATTTTTTGCTTCATATGCTTATTTAATATGAAAGGAAATGCTATCTTGACATACTAATCAAGCTGGCATTGATGTGTTTTAAACGTGCTGGTTGGTATTGTTGTTGGGGGTGGGATAGGGGTTAGTCTCTAAGATGACAGTTGAAGTGCTATATAAACTTCCGAACTTGTAGATGGCAATTTTAAGAAAATTTTAAAAACAACATGGGTGGTAAGTCTGCAATGGTATTTAAAAAAATACCAATAACATTGAATACCCATCATCCTGTAAGGGAATGATGCAAGAGCTTACAGACATGTAAAAGGTCTGGCAGCAACAAAACACTGTTGATTTGATGCAAAGATTCTGTCCATATTCTTATATTCTTTTATTCTTTTACTTGTTTTAGTCATTAGACTGTGGCCATGCTGGAGCACTGCCTTGAAGGGTTTTTAATCAAGCAAAATTGACCCTAGCACTTATTTCTTCAACCTAGTACTTATTCTATCACTCTCTTTTGCTGAACCACTATGTTCTGGGCACATAAACACACCAGCACTGGTTGCCAAGTGGTGATGGTGGGGACAAACACAAACACACATGCACAAACACATATACACATACATACAGATATATATATATATATGTATATATATATATATATATATATATATATATATATATATATATATATATATATATATATATATATATATATATATATATATATATATATATGAAAGAAGGTTTGAAAATGCATGCCATTCACACGCACATGTCTATCTGAACGAGCTGGGAAATTTCATCGGAGACCTCCACTTCAGTTGCTTCTGGCCGAAACACTTTGTTTCATTTTCTTCTGGACATCTCAGCAACTGATGTTGACAAACTGTCAACAATCTGGAGGGGAAGGTTTTCTACTCTTCGTTGGAATAAAGCATATTACTCTACCTCTGGTATTTGAGTATTGTTTTTTTCCACCTTGTTGCACATTTTATGTGCTTACTCCAGTATATATATATATATATATATATATATATATATACATATATTTTCATATACACATATATATATACATACATACATATACATACATATATATACATACATATATATATATATATATATATATATATATATATATATATGTAAAGGGCTTATGTCAGTTTCTGTCTACCAAATCCAAATCCACTCACAAGGATTTGGTGGGTTCCAGGCTATAGCACTGCTCTACTGTTCTAATGTTTAAGAGTGTTCTTCTTTTTTAGATATATGAACTACTGACGATATATATATATATATATATATATATATATATATATATATATATATATATATATTTATATATATATATCGATCACTTGCAGGATTCATTAGAATCTAGATGTATCAACATGTAAGGCATCAGGATTACCTGGGTACTTAGTATTGAGCCTATAGTGCGTTGAAGCAACTCTTAGTTGTCATCTGTTTGTAGTATACTGTAAATAGGTACACACACACACACACATACTCATACACACACACACTCACACACACATACACACATCTACCTGTATAAAAATATGAGTTTAAATTCAGTGAATTCAGTAAAGTTTGATTTTGCCTTTCTTTCCCCTTTGGGGTATGATAAAATAAGTAGCGGCTTAGTGCTGGTCCCTCTCTAAAACTTTCAGGCCTTGTAACTGTTGTAGAAGGAATTATTAAAGGCAACGATCTGGCAGAATTGTTAGTGCGCTGGATGAAATGTTCTGCAGTATTTCACCTGTCACTACATTCTGAGTTCAAATTCCACTGAGGTTGACTTTGCCTTTCATCCCTTTTAGGGTTGATGTAAAAAGGACCAGTCATGTACTGGGGTTGCTGTAATTGACTATCTCCCTTCCCTAATTTCAGGCCTTGTGCCTATAGAAGAAAGAATTATTATTATTGAACTGGCAGAATCATTAGCATACCGGGCAAAATGCTTAGCAGCATTTCGTCTGCCACTATGTTCTGATTTCAAATTCTGCCAAGGTTTACTTAGCCGTTCATCCTTTTGGGGTTGATAAATTAAGTACCTGTTGACTACTAGCCTTGTGCTTTTAGGAGGAAGGATTATTATTATTATTATTAAGGCAAGGAGTTGGCAGAACTGTTAATATGCTGGGTAAAATGCTTGGTGGCATTTCGTACATATAGATATTCTGAGTTCAACTTCCGATAAGTTTGACTATGTCTTTCATCCCTTTTGGGGTTGACAAAATAAGTACCAGTTGTGCACAGGGATTGATGTAATTGACTTACCCATCCCCTGAAATGCTGACCTTGTACCAACATTTGAAACCATTGTTATTATTATTATTATTATTATTATTATTATTATTATTATTATTATTATTATTATTATCATTATTATTATCATTATTATTATTATTGAGTGAGAGAGCAGTGCATGCCATCAAAGTGACACTGGGGTAAAATATATGAAGTCCTGTATACCCATCATGACTACCTGTCAGATAAGGGTACACCAGGCACATGCATCACAACCATATGTGTGCAACATGGTGGTCTCATATCAAGATTAATAGTGCATAACCTTGCAGGTGGAGCCCAGTTAGAATTTTCTTCTGATTGAGTAGCCCACCCTGCTTAAAAGGTCCCTGAATACGAGTTGTCTAAGGATGTTGAACGAAATACCCATGTTTCCAGAGGTGAATTATTCAAACCCCAAAGAATTCCTCTCGACACATGGCTATGATGTTCCCCTACTACTTCTGCTCCTGATCAGAGAAGCACATAACATCAGCTACTAAGGGGCATTCTCAACTGATTAAGGTCAAACAACGGACAAGCAAATCTGCGGTATGGAGCAGAATATTTGCTGTAGCCCATCTTTTATACCAAGATAAAACAATGTACATGATAACACTTCCAATCAGTTAAGATGAATAACCATGAGAGCCACTGCCTAGTACTGCATCAGGGCATTTATTATTATTATTATTATCATTATTATTATTATTATTATTATTACTATTATTATTATTATTATTATTATTATTATTATGATTATTATTATTATTATTTGTGTATATCCAAACATGTAAACATATGCAAAGAAAGATGTCTATGTCAGCATGTAAGCGTATTTATGACAGCTATTAGTAAATAAATGAGCATAGAGAACGTAATTGGTTGATAACTATCAAATTATAGTTTTATAGTCATAGAACGAAACTTTACTGGTCTCACTGGGGTTTTATAAAACTATATATCTTACTGAATTAAAACAACTGCGTGAGAAATTAGACTCACTCATGAACACACACACTCATACACACACAAATATATGTGTGTGCACTTGTAATATATATATATATATATATATATATATATATATATATATATATATATATATATATATATATATATATACATGCAAACAGGCAGAAATTTCTATAAAACTATACACCGTTCATAGAATTATGGTGTCTGTAACTACATAAATCTATTCAGATTTAAGATAACAGATAATACACATACACACACACAGATGCACATACATACAAACACTCGTTTACTCATATATGCATACATTCATACATATACGTGTGTGTATGTGTGTATGTGTGTGTACAAACACACATATACATGTATTTATATATATATATATGTGTGTGTATATACATATATGTGTGTATATATATGTGTATATGTGTGTGTGTGTGTGTATATATACATACACACACACATATATATATATATATATATACATATATATATATATATATATATATATATATATATATATCAAATATACATACATATATATATATATATTAAATATACACACACATATATATATATATGCATATATATATATGTATAATTTATATATATATATATATATATATGTACATATATATATATATATATATATATATATATATATATATATATATATATATACATACATATATACATACACGCAGACGCACACACAGACACACACACATATACACATATTGTTTCAAAATAGTATGTCTCATACACAGATTAATGTTTAATGCCAGTGATAATATATGTAATATTTATTCCATGTAGACATACACATGTGTCAAATACAGATATTATCACATATATTACTTAATGATACTCAGATATCAGTCTCTCTTTACAGTTAAGTAATAATAAACAAACACACACACACACTCTCTCTCACACACACACACACACGCATATGTTCATATATAATAAACATGCATACACAGATACATGTATACACATATATACATATATGCATACATACGTATGTATGTATGTATGTATGTATGTATTTATGTATGTATATATGTATATATATATATATATATATGTATATATATATATGTATGTATGTATGTATGTATGTATTCAAAGAAACAATTATTAAATAGTGCTGCCCGCAAACATTTTTGCCAGTGTATATATATATATATATATATATATATATATATATATATATATACACAGTGAAGCTTTACTATAGCATCGCATATCACCGACTGCTATTTCCAGTAAATACTGGTGCATTGTTGTACTACTATCCTATATTTATATATGTGAGTATTATGCTGTATATATACATATATGTATGTGTGTGTGTGTATATAAGTGTGTTTGTGTGTGTATATGCACATATGTCTTCAATAAGTATCATTAGCACCATTAAATCATCGAGGGAACTCCAGCTGTTGACTGAGCTTCTAGTTGGACATTTGCTCTGTTAGAAATAGTAGCCAAATCTCCAAACATTCACTGTCTTTGAAAAACCGAAGACTCATTGGATAATACGAGTCTAATTTTCTTGCTCATATTTAACAATAAAGTTTGGTCACATTCTGAACAGCTTTGGTCTGAAGTCTGTCCAGTCAGGGCTGATTAAGTCTAAATCCCAGTAACAGCAACAACAATCACAACCATCTTCACTACTTCATCATGCAACAACTCATACCATCAACGCCTTAACAACCTCACCATTAAACACACCACTTTCATCATTTGAGCTCTCTAAGCAACAATCCTATCATAGATGATTTAACATTCATCAGACTTTTAATAATACTTTCTCAGGCTTTATATGTTCTGAGTTCAAATTCCGCTGAGGTCGAATTTACCTTTCATCCTTTTGGGATTGATAGATTAGGTACTAGTTGCATACAGGGGTAGATCTAATCAACTTACCCCCCATCCCCCAAAATTTCAGGCCTTGTGCCTTGAGTAGTAAAGAATATTTTCTCGGGATTTTATGTTCTGAGTTCAAATTGCACCGAGGTCAAATTTGCCTTTCATTTTTTTAGGATTGATAGATTAAGTACCAATTGCATACTGGGGTTGATCTAATCGACTGCCCACCTAACATCCTCAAAAATTCCGTGCCTTATTTATGTATGCATGCATGTGCCCATGACATGTGTAAGGATTTTCGAGCAAGATCGTTGCCAGTGCCCCTGGACTGGCTCTTGTGCGGGTGGCACATAAAATACACCATTTTGAGTGTGGCCGTTGCCAGTACCGCCTGACTGGCCTTCGTGTGGGTGACACGCAAAAGCACCCACTACACTCTCGGAGTGGTTGGCGTTAGGAAGGGCATCCAGCTGTAGAAACTCTGCCAAATCAGATTGGAGCCTGGTGTAGCCATCTAGTTTCACCAGCCCTCAGTCAAATCGTCTAACCCATGCTAGCGTGGAAGGCGGACATTAAATGATGATGATGATGATGATGATGATATATACATACACACATATAAATATATAGATATATATATATATGCATACATACACACATATATATGTATTTATATATATCTACATATGTATATGTATATATACACACACACACATATATATATATATATATATATATATATATATATATATATATATATATATGTACATATATCTATATACACACAGATATTTATACATATCTGTACACATACATATTTATACATATATATTAATACGCACACACACACACACACACACACACATACCTACAGTAATCCCTTGCCATATTGCAGTTCACCTACTGCAGATTATCATTTTTAGCTTACATCGATTCCTCCATGGTGTTGGCATTTATGATAAACTAAATATATACAAATTATTAAAAAATTTTAAAATATACATTACAATACTGTTTCTACTTTGTGGATTTTCACCTGTTGTGGGGTATTTTGGAATGTAACACTAGAGATAGTCAAAGGATTACTGTATGTACATAGATAAGCATATGCATATATATATGTGTGTATATACATGCATACATACATACATACATATATATATATTTATATATATATATATATATATATATATATATATATATATATATATATATATATATATATATATATAATCTTTATCTTTACTGGTTTATTTGGTCTTCGTCTTCACTAATCGTGCCATGCGGACATTTATTGTGGTTTTAGAGTCAGGATTTGACTGCTATTTTTTCAGCGTGGTGGTATCTCTTGATACCCTGTATTATAATTTTAAATAATTATTACCTTTGATGGTTTTTATTCCCATGCTGACCACTTGATAAGATCAATATTTTAAATATCGATCTTATCCTTATTTATATAAATATATATATATATATATATATATATATATATATATATATATATATTATATGAGGAGCAGTGACTCTGCTGACCCACCTATGGGAGGTTGTTATGGGTCAGGGCAGTTCCTGCTGGCCAAGGCTCCATTCACTTTGATAAATGAAAAAAGTACCCCATTATAGGTGTTATTAATACACACACACACAAGTGCACACACACACACACACACACATACACACATACACACACACACATACACGCACACATATATAAGTAAGTGTAAGGATAAGCACACACATACACACACACACACACAAATATAAGTAAGTGTAAGGATAAGCAAGTTAGACAGGTTGAAATACAAAAAATATTAAATACATTAAATGCAAAGGATGTATATATTTTTTGTATTCAATGTACTCCTCTACCTACTTTAAGGCCAGAGGAATTCATTTAAGCTTAAACCTATTGAGCACTAATAAGTGTATTCTATATGAAGAATATCTGCTTCTCAACTGCATGTTGATCGTTGATGGTTTTTTTCCTCATTCGTCTTGGACTTCCCTGTTTTTCCTGCTTCCAAAGAAGATCTATGGTCGAAACATAAAACTATTACTCTTTTCTTTCTCTGAGCAATTTATTAATACATTGCTTGTGCCGCATCTACACGTTCATCTCCTTTTTCTTTTTCACTTTCTCTGTATTGTTTTGTATTGACTACATATGTATACACACACACACACACACACACACACACACACACACACACACATACACACATATATATATATATATATGTATACATATATATATATATATATATATATATATATATATATATATATATATATATATATATATATATATATATATATATATATATATATATATATATACAGATATAGGGCAGGGAATTGTCAATTAGTAATAAAATTAATAATTAACAATTTTGCCAAGTAGTTCAGTATGAAAAAACCTTTATCGGTAAAACCATTTATAATCATAAATATACAGGGATTAGCTTGAGTTGCTTCTCCAACATACTGAAAATTTTGAAATAGCAGTCAAAGAACTACTGATTCCAAATTACAAATTTTTTCTCTAACGGATGGCGATATTTATGGCACACACAGAACAAAAAACAGAAGAGAAAAGCAAAAACAAACCTGCCTTTAGTTAATTGGGTACGACGTTTCACGGTTAATGGTATGAAGTTACCCTATTCCGATCTTCAGCCTCAATATTAAGAGAGAAAAAATTTGTAGTTTGGAATCAGTAGTTCTTTGACTGCTATTTCTAAATTTTCAGTATGTTGGAGAAGCAACTCAAGCTAATCCCTGTATATTTATGATTATATATATATATATATATATATATATATATATATACACACACATATATAGCTATAGATATATATGTGTATATATATATATATATATATATATATATATATATATGTGTATATGTATATTTATATATACATATATATATGCATATATGTATATACATATTAACACGCATATATATATATATATGTATATATAGATAGATATATAAGTGTATATATATAGATAGATGTATATATTTATATATATATATATATATATATATATATATATATATATATATATATATATGTGTATATATATATATACATATATATATCGATGCATGCACACACACACACACACATATATGCATATACATATTCATATGTATATTCGTATAAATACATACATGCACTAGCATTTTATAGATGTAAATAAGTGTATATATATATATGTGTGTGCGTGTGTGTGTGTGTGTATATATATATATATATGTGTATGTGTAAATATATGTATGTGCACACACACACACAAATGTATATTCATATACATTTACATGCACCTACAAGTTTATATATATACATACATACAATCATACAAATATCTAAATATATATATATGCACATGCAATGCATGTAAGTGAATTTTTAAATTCATTTGACATAATTCGAATTTATGAAACAATGATAAGAACAAAAGCAATGACTAAATATATATGAATTGGCAACAAAAACAAAACAAAAATACTTTTAGAAAAGTGAATGGAAAGTAAAATTTAAGAAAGAAAATTTCAGAGATGATTGTTGCTGGAAATTTTAGCAGGAATCTTCTGAAGTTTCTTTGTAGATGGCGTCATACTTTGAATCCTGGTGATAATGGGCTTGAGACTGTCACGTAGATATATTTCTGGATTTTCTGAAATAGTGATTTGGAGGGGTATTTTTTGGTGATGGTGGTGGTGAGGTGGTGGGGATAGTTTGTTCTTTCTATATCAGTCTTTACATGTTCACACATCTTCAGAAATTCTCTCTATGTAACAAGCTATACATATGTACATTCATACTCACATACATACACATATAAATGTATATATATGTATATATATGTATGTATATGTATGTATATGTATGTATGTATATATATATATATATATATATATATATATATATATATATATATATATATATATGTATATAAATGTATATATGTGTGTATATATATATATATGTGTGTTTTTATATATGTATGTATATGCGTGTGTGTATGTATATGTGTATATTTCAATGTATATTATATGATACTATGTAAGGCTATGTTTAGGAAATTGAGAATTTTATTATTCATAGAATATGTATTTTTATTTAGGGAATTGAAAGAACAATTCTTCACAGTTTGAAGAATTTTACTTTTAATTCACCAATTCTTCCAGCATCTGGCCATAAAACTCTGTCTCAGAAAAATGGTATGGAAAAGCAGACATACAACATTTATGCTAATGCATCAATGCAGGCATGGCTGTGTGGTTAGAAGTTTGCTTACAAGCCATGTGGCTATAGGTTCAGTTCCACTGCATGGCATTTTAGGCAAGTGTCTTCTACTGTAGCCTCAAGTCAACCAAAGCCTTGTGAGTGGATTTGATAGAGGGGAAACTGAAAAAGCTTGTTGTTTACATCTTAATCTTTTATTTGTTTCAGTTATTCGACTGTGGCCATGCTGGGGCACCCCTTGAATCATATGGAGTGGTTAGCCCTTCCTAACACCAACCACATCATATATTGTACTGAGTGATTTTAATGCGGTACCAGCACTAGTATCAATTCTGCTGTGGTAGATGAGTCTTCTTGAGTACACCAATATATATATATATATATATATGAGAGAGAGAGAGATCCACCGGTTTTTCCATGCAAGCAGTATAGATTAGATGAAAAAATTATTGATGCACTGTTTTATAGCTGGATGCTTTTCCTGTCATTAACCCTTACCTATCTTCAAACACACCGATCCAGAAGATTTGTTCACAAGGAAATGATAGGGTCCTGCTTGTAGTTAATAAATTTTCAAGATGTACAAATGACATGTACATATCTACATATATAGACATGCATATACACACAAACATATATATAAATGTATATACAAACATGCATACACACACACACATACACACATATATATAATCTTTTATTCTTTTACTTGCTTCAGTCATTTTGACTGCAGCCATGCTGGAGCACCACCTTATATATATATATATATATATATATATATATATATAGGTTATGAGAGGTAATGGTGTCAGTGAGACCCAATAGTTTCCATCTTTCAGATTAACTCTTTACACACATTGTTTGACCTGGAGCTAAAATTGAAAGCACTTGCCCATGGGGCTCTGTGTGCTTTGGGACTGAACCTAAAACCATGTGGTTGTGAAATGAACTTCTGAACCACATAGCAACATCTGTGCCTATACATACATACAGAAAATGTATATATGTATATATATATATATATATATATATATATATATATGCATACACGCACTGCATATTTCCAAAGATCTTGGTCACTAGTCATTGCCTTGGTGAGGCCTAATGTTCGAAGGTCGTGCATGGATGTAGTCCTATGATTGAAGCAAGTAAAAGATAAAAGATATCTATCTTTACATCTGTCTGTCTGCCTATCTATCTATCTATCTATCTATCTATCTATCTATCTATCTCTCTATATATATATATATATCATTATTAATAAATTATAGGGTGGCAAAGAAAATTTTAGATGTCCTATTATAGGCGTCTCTGCATTTCTAATATATATATATATATATATATATATATATATATATATATATATATATATATATATATATATATATATATATATATATATATATATATATGTATATATATATATATATATATATATGTATATATATATATATATATATATATATATATATATATATATGTATATATATATATATCTATATATATATATATATATATATATATATATATATATATATATATATATATAAATATATATATATATATATATATATATATATATATATATATATATATATATATATATATATATATATATATATATATATATATATATATATATATATATATATATATATATATATATATAGGCACAGGAGTGGCTGTGTGGTAAGTAGCTTGCTTACCAGCCACATGGTTCCGGGTTCATTCCCACTGCGTGGCACCTTGAGCAAGTGTCTTCTACTATAGCCTTGGGCCGACCAAAGCCTTGTGAGTGGATTTGGTAAACGGAAACTGAAAGAAGCCAGTCGTATATATGTATGTATATATATATATATATATATATATATATATATATATATATATATATATATATATATATATATATATGTATGTCTGTGTTTGTCTCCCCAACATCGCTTGACAACCGATGCTGGTGTGTTTACTTCCCCGTAACTTAGCGGTTTGGCAAAAGAGACCAATAGAATAAGTACTAGGTATCCAAAGAATAAGTCCTGGGGTCGATTTACTCGACTAAAGGTGGTGCTCCAGCATGGCCACAGTCAAATGACTGAAACAAATAAAAGACTAAAAGAGTAAAAAGAGAGAATATATATATATATACACATATATATATATATACATATATATATATATATATATATATATATATATATATATATATATATATATACATGTATTATTATTATATTATATTATATTATATTATATTATGTTATATTATATGACACGAACACAACATATAAACATCAAAAAATGCAGAGCACTTAGTATTTCGTAGATGCACCAATGCTGGTGCCATCAGCATCACTATCATTTGTCATATGCTCTCTTTATTTTTTTATCATCTCTGAAGCTTTTGTCATACCCTGCAAATTTTACCAACCAGAATTTTAATAGCAGTGTGGGTCGGTCGGCATCGTTCTAAAATCAAGTTAGTGTATTTCTGCTGCATCCCGATATTTTCGAAATGCACTGACTGTCTTTGCCTCAGGCATAATTTAATTGCATTATATTAGTTTAACTACAAAGTGGAAATTAGAATTGCCGAAAGATGGATAAAGAACATAACTCTGGACAGACTTGTACACATTTGTTCCTTCTTTGCATTTTTTTTTTTATTTTGCTTTGTTCTCCACATTTTTTTTTCTTTTTCTCTGAAATCTCAATGATTGGACAGAAATTTGCTAGCTACTGTTATTGTTGTTGTTACTGCTGGTTTTGTATTTTTTGTCAAGGTTTTATTGTTCTTGCCACTATTGCACATGTTGTTGGTAATCTTGTTGTTGCTTGTTATTGTTACTGATATATATTTTTATTGCATTTATTGTGGTTGCTATTATTGCCGTTTTATGAGGATGTTTTTTTGCTGTCATCATTATTGTATTTCTTCTTCTAATTATTATTATTATTATTATTATTATTATTATTATTATTATTATTATTATTATTATTATTATTATTATTATTATTATTATTATTATTTATTATTATTATTATTATTATTTATATTACTAGTATTATTATTATTATTATTATTATTATTATTATTATTATTATTATTATTATCATTATTATTAGTAAGGCAGAAAGCTGGCACATGTTAGCACACCAGACTAAATGCATAGTGGCATTTTGTCTCCTTGCATTCTGAGTTCAAATTCTGCTGAGGTTGACTTTGCATCTCGTCATTTCGAGGTTGATGAAATAACCACCAGTCAAATGCTGGGTTCTGTAGAATCAACTGGTTCCCTCTCCCAAAAATTTGAGGCCTTGTGCCAATAATAGAAAGAATTATTATCATTATTTTTATTGTCATTATTATTATTGTTATTATTGTTATTATTATTATTATTATTATTATTATTATTATTACTATTATTACTATTATTATTACTATTATTGAGTGAGAGAGCAGTACATGAAAGTGACACTGGGGTACAAATTTATTCAACACAAATATATTCAGCACTGGGGTACAAAACGATTCAACACCAATTGTCAAGCAGTGATGAAGGACAAACACAACACAAACACACACACACACACACACACACACACACACACACACACACACACACACACACACACACACACAATTATATATATAAATATGTATGTGTATGTATATATATATATATATACATATACATTCGTACATATATATCTATATATACATACACACACACACACACACACACACACGCATGTATGTATGTATTTATAATTGAACTGCACTCTTCAAAACTTGCACTAAGAATGAATACAAAGTAAAATTGCTAACTGCTTTTATAGAAAGTTGATGAAGGTAGTTTATCCCACCCCATTCTGACTTTTCAAGCAATTGAGAAAAACCACTTTATTTATGGGATGGCACAATATGAATATAACACTTACTGTTAATATAAGCCAGAGTGTGCTGCATTCCATTACTTAATAAATGAAAAAATGTATTGTAAAAAAGGGTAAAAAAGTACAGTGTATACTGAGTGTACAACAAGATGGGATACAGACACAGAAGGTCCCTAATTCTTCATCAGTTATCAACCATATGGTAATACTCAGTTTTGGACCTTCAATCATAAGACAGAACTTCCCATGCTGGTGTTGTTCCGAAAGTTGTGGAGAATATAGGACCGAATGCAGGCTGGCCATGGGTCCCGTGTTACCAGCAGGCAGATATACATAGGGATGAGAGCAAACAAAAGAATACAGAGTAGACATACGAAAGTGAATAAATGTAATTTAAGACAACAGATGAAGATGAAGGCCCACCTTCTTTCTCTCCCTCTTTCATACTGGTTGTGTAGTTGACTGGTCATGAATTTTGTGCCCCACTGACTTGCTAGTTGTTGTTTTCTAATCCTTCAGGATGCTTTCTAAGTGTTACCCACCATTCTTGTCCTTTTGGCCCTAAGGCTATATTTTACTCATTTCTTGTTTGTTTTGTCTTTGTCCATCATCTTAAATTACATTTATTCACTTTCGTATCTTCACTCTGTATTGTTTTGTTTGCTCTTGGCCCTATATTCCCCACAACTTTTTTGAGCACTGCCATCATAGGAAGTTCTCTGTCTTATCATTGAAGGTATGAAACTGAGTAACATCATCTGGTTGATAACTGAAGAAGAATTAGGGACCTTCTGTGTCTGTCTCAGATATGGTTTCACTCTCAGTATACATTGTACATTTTTTACTCTGTCATTGTTTATTTACAAGACATTATTCATTTATTATTTAAATATATATATATTTGACCGTTGACTGAACACTATTTAATTTTTTTTCTCTGTGTTTTTCTCCTTGTCTCCGTATTCTTTCTGTTGAAGAGTGTAGCTCGAAACGTCAAAGACTTTCCGTATTCCCGAGCATCATACTAATACATCCTTTTGTTATTTACATCACCTGTCCTCGTCTGTTGTTGTTTTTTCATACATTCTCCCATATATATATATATTATATATATTGGGTCATCCCATAAATAACGCGGTTTTTCAATTGCATTGCATGAATTAAAAGTTGGAGGTGGATGGGATAAACTACCTGCATCAATTTGCTATAAAAGTGAAGTATACCAACAGTTCAAAAAAGAAAGCAGTGAACTTAGGCTTTTATTTGCTTACAATTCGACCAGCTCTGAGTGCTTTATGAAACTTTTGAAATACTTGTCTTCATAACCAACAAAGTGGATGGTAAGAGACAATAAATGCATCTGTACAGTATTTCTAGTCTTTGTTTCCTATTTATGTTATACACAATTTAATTTATACTTATTCAGCAAGATACAAATATACACTATTAATATCCAGCACAAGTCCACATACTCAAAAGAAGAGTCTACATATTTAAACAAATGAACCAATATATCCACCTGATTAATATTGAATTCACTTAATTTTTACTTTTCACTTAATATTCTAATAACTTTATAATGATTTAAATGCACAAAGTCAGATGAAACAGGTTCAAATTCTCTGGCTATTTTAGGAAATCAACGGCTCTATCTGAGAACTATAAAATACATCAGAAAGCCTTTCTACAATCTACATAATTTCATAAAATCACAACAAAAAGCAGGTAGTAATTTTACCTTGTCCTTATTCTTTGAGCAAGTTTTGAAAAGTGCAGCTTGATTTTAACAGTTATTTTTGCAAAGCTATGATGGAAGCGACATAGTAGCACGTTCGGCATGTTTTGCTTTATGAGCTCAATAAAGGCAACAACAGAATGGAAAGTGCAATGAATATTAATGCAGTATATGGAGATTGGGACAATAAGCATAAGCCAGTGAAACTACAGCCTAGAAGACGATCCTCGTCCTGGAAGATCTGTAGAGCTCAATGAGAGGATGTCCTGCAAACCCTTGTGGCGAAAAATCCCATTGTAACTGTTGAGGAACTAGCAGAGAAGCTTCAGTTTGGTAGTGACTTTGAAGTTTTAGTCACCTAAGCCATCATCAGACTAGTGTATTTGAATTCAAGTAGCTTTATATAGTCTCTGTTAAGTTAAAAGTTACATATACTTTTAAGTTATAACATATATATACATATACAATAGGCTTGTTTTAGTTTCTGTCCCCCAAATCCACAAGGTTTTGGTGGTCAACCTGGGTTTACAAAAACACCTGTTCAATGCTTCTCAACCTCACTTCCAAGTAAAATCACAGTAGTATAAATGTATTTCAATGGCGAAAAAAATTTTAAATCAAGAATTTGACTGCATTTAATGAAATAACATTTCCAGTAATTTTTGTATGAAACCTGTGTCTAGATAACACCTTTACAAAATTATAGTGGAAAATTTTAAACCTAAGAAACAGTGATTAGATAAATTAAAAAGTGGTCACAATGTAGACCTTGATATACAAAAATGATAGGATGGGTACAGCAGGAATACTTTTGATAAAAACTTTGCTCAATCAGGACTGATCTAGAGATCAGCAATAACAAGCAAGAATCCCAGAAAATATTTCATGGCACCGACATAAATAGTATTCTGATTCCAAGAATTCTGACAACTCCTTGAACTCCACCTCGTATATCCACCACCGTTTTCTGGAAGAAATCAAAAATATTAGCATAGGCTTAAATATGATGGCCCTTCTTTTCTGCACCCTCTCTCTCACCATATGAGACCATTCTTATTTTCTTGAAGGTTCCAATCAAACCAGAGAAAGACATTTGTTAGGGAAAAATCTCTGCAAGACATGTCATAAATCCTTGTATGTGAAACTCTGTTGACTAAAGGAAGTTTTTGGTATTTGTCATATTCCTCATTTTCGGTAGAAATAACTCTCTAGTTACTAATACTGGATCAAAACAAAAACAAAGACATAAGCAAACAAATATACACATGTGTGTTTATGTGCATTGTATGTGTGTCAGTTTATATATATATATATATATATATATATATGCATTTATATATATCACATATATAAATGTATATATTTGTGTGTGTACAGATGTGTGTGTGTGTATGTATATATATATATGCACATATACATATATATGTATATATGTATATATATAGAGAGAGAGCGAGAGGTATATATATATATATATATATATATATATATATATATATATATATATATATATGTGTGTGTGTGTATGTATGTATGTGTAAATATATATGAACATATATATATGTATGTGCATGTATGTGTATATGCACATACATACATATATATATGTATAAGTATGTATGAGTGTGTATATGTAGGGAGAAAGATGTAGAGGTGGAGTAGATGAATCATCAGTGACAAATCAACTTTAACGACATAAAAAAAAACACATACACACACAAACACTGTATCACTCTCACCAGTTTGTTAGCAGTAAACAAATAGTTCAGTGCCAATTGTATTAACCTATTTGTATTGCTTTGTTTCTTTCTCCTTTATTTTATTTTCATTTTTCATTATATTTTCTTTGTTTTCTCCCGTTTTCTCATAGGTTTTCTTTCTTTCTTTCTTTCTTTCTTTCTTTCTTTCTTTCTTTCTTTCTTTCTTTCTTTCTTTCTTTCTTTCTATCTGTCTTTCTTTCTTTCTCTCTCGTTTTGTTGCCATATGTACATTCCCACATACATATATATTCACATATGTCCCTTAGTCTTCCTTCATTTTCTCTCATCCCTCTACTTCTCTCTGGCATGCACACGCATTCATACTTATATATATATACATAACTGCTTTCATACATATATACAAGCATACATACATGTATGCATACATGCAAGCTTGCATGCATTCATACATACATGGGAAGAGTTCTTGAAAGGAGAGAAATTACAAGATATCTGTGCATAATATATGCATAAATATACACAAGACGCATGCACAAATGAACATATTTACATGCAGATAAACACACAGACATATTTATCTAGAGAAAATGTAATACCGAAATAGTGACAATCAGAGATATAAGTATGCATAATATAATCATAAATATAAAAGCAATAGATGTATAAACATGTTTATAGACATATAGACACATTTTTGCTCAGTTACATTAATTGCATATGTGTATGAAGATATGTATATATTATATATACACATACACACACATGTATATATAAATATATATACATGTGTGTGTATGTATTTGTATTTGTATATGTGCATGTGTTCTATATACATATATATGTATGTCTGTATATACATATGTATAAGCAAGTATAGAAATATATGTATTTGCACATCCAGACATATACACATGCATACACATACACACACATGCATGCACATATACGTGTATGCTCATGCACACATATACACGCTCATGTGTACATTGCATCACCCTCCCCTTCCATCAACACATGCACACATATGTACAAACACAGCGCGTTGAACCCAAATTAAAAATAAGCCAAGAAACAAAAGACGATAATTGTCTGCTTTTCTGAGATTGACATTAACAGCTAAGTTCTCAGTGACAACACTCTAATGAAAACATCTCAGAACATTCTAGAAAGACTTCTAATCTACAAATAAAAAGCATTAATCTTTGCAGTGATGAAGTCTCAGAACATTTCTGTAGAATGATGGCTCATTCCAGCACAGCTCATCTGTTGATGTCAATAAAGGACATCAGGGATGACTATCTATGTTTTTATCTGTTAATTAATGGCGTACTCTGCTTTGGGTTTAGATTGATGGCTGTGGTTTTGTATATTGTTGTTATCTATATTACAGTACATCTTGCTTTATATTATGCTGTACTCTAAATAACAGAGGTTGTTGTTATTGTTCTGGTGGCGGTGGTGGTGGTATTGATGGTAATATCATTATCATTATTATTAAGGCAGTGAACTGGCAGAATTGTTAGAATGCAGGGTAAAATGCTTATCAGCATTTCTGCCTTTACTGGGTTCAAATCCTGCCAAGGTTGACTTTGCCTTTCATCCTTTCAGGAGTCGATAAATTAAGTACCAGCTGTATACTGAGGTCAATGTAATCAACTAGCACCCTCCCCCAAACTTACTGGCCTTGTACCAAAATTTGAAACCAATATTATTATTATTGTTGATGAGCTGGTAGAATCACTACCATGCTGGATAAAATGCTCAGCAGTATTTTTGGCCATCTTTATGTTCTGAGTCCAAATTTCATTGAGCTTGAGTTTTCATTGTATCCTTTCGGGGTTGATAATACTTACCAGTCAAGCACTGGGGTTGATGTAATTGACTAACCTCTTCCCCAAAATGTTAGGCCTTGTACCGATGGTGGAAAGAAAGAAAAAAATTGTTGCCATTTATCTTTAGCAGACCTTCCAGCAGTGACCATCTCTTCTATTACTCAAATGCAAAGAACCTACAGCCACATTATCCAACAATTTTTAACTTTTTTAAGTGGTACAATTTGAGGCAATTTGGCTGTTATTTCTGGCAGATCAAGCCACCAAGCAAAAGCTCCCTTATATCTGATCCACATTAATTTTGTCATACTCAAACATCCTGCATCAATAGTTGGCCTCTCGTATTGAAACACTTCCTACAGAAGACTTGCATGCCCACCAAATCAAAGATAATTTTTCTTTAAAATACACACTTGGACCAAATATCAGCTATCAAGTTATATTAATATATTAGTTTTCAAATATGAGAATAAGGTCAGCAAATTCAGGGAGGGAGTAAGTCGATTACATCACCCCCCCCCCCCGTTCTCAACTGGTACTTAGTTTATCGACCCTGAAAAGATGAAAGGTAAAGTCAACCTTGGTGGAATTTGAACTCAGAACGTAAAAATGGACGAAATGCCACAAACATTTTTGCCAATGGTACTTACAATTCTGTCAGCTTGCTGCCTTAAGTAATATAAATATATTATTATTACTATTTCTTTTATTACCTCTGCCTTAGTGAAGGTGGAGGTATTGTTTCCAGTCATGTTTGTTTGTTAGTTTGTCCATGGACAAGATATCACAAGAACTGCTGGATGGATTCTTGGCCTCGTAACTGACACAAACTGATTAGATTTTGGGATCGATCTGGTACCAGACAAGAATTCTGGATTATTATTCATGTTTTTTTACTTAATTTTTGAGAGCAGTAGGGTTCATTTTTAGTATTCTTGTTTGTGAGAGCAGTTGTGTTTATTTGAGATATTCTCATTTGAAAAGTCATCTCTGGCTAATCATTGAGATGACATTGGTTTTGCCTTGGCAGAGGTTTGTATTCTCGGAGGGTTTCTTGTTCTTATTGCTATCCTATTTATTGCTTCGTTATTTTAATTTTTTTTATTGTATTTATTATTTTCATTTATTACATCCATTATTTTCTTTTTCGTTTTTGTAAATATCATTTTCATTAATAAAAAAAAAACTTTTCTTTTTATTTCTATTTTTGATAAAATTTCATCTTCATATATGTTTTTTTAAATTTTCTTTTTTCTTTTCATAGTTGTCATACCTTTGCAAAAACTTTGCATGTCAAATCCATTGATTTAGTCCGTTACATATGTGCCTGTATTCTTACGTAGCCGTGGGTATATACATGTGTACCTGTTGGTATATATATATATATATACCTATGTGCATGGAAGGTACATTTCTTTTTTTAAATGTGAAGACAGGGTAAAAAAACAAGCAGGGTATGTTAGATTTACACTCAGGAAAATTAGGTATCTTTAATGTTTCAAATGTATGCTCTTCTATGGAAAAGCTAGATGAAGAGGGAAAAAAAATAAAGAGAAAAGAACAAATAAGAGAAAAGAACAATAAAAAGAAAAGAACAAATTGAGACACAAAATGTGTCTCAATTAGACACTCACCACATCAAGTATGTATATACTCTTATGTAGGTTTATGTATGTGTGTATATATATATGTCTATATATATAAGGAATGGCTGTGTTGTAAGTAGCTTGCTTACCAACCACATGGTTCTGGGTTCAGTCCCACTGCGTGGCACCTTGGGCAAGTGTCTTCTACTATAGCCTCAGGCTGACCAAAACCTTGTGAGTGGATTTCGTAGACGGAAACTGAAAGAATTTTGTCGTATATATATGTATATATGTATATATATGTGTGTGTGTGTTTGTGTGTCTGTGTTTATCCCCACGACATCGCTTGACAACCGATGCTGGTGTGTTTACATCCCCATAACTTAGCGGTTCGGCAAAAGAGACCGATAGAATAAGTAGTAGGCTTACAAAGAATAAGTCCTGGGGTTTATTTGCTTGACTAAAGGTGGTGCTCCAGCATGGCCACAGTCAAATGACTGAAACAAGTAAAAGAGTGTATATATATATATATATATATATATATATATATATATATATATATATATATATACACATATGTATATTTTCCTTTTGTTTCTTCTTAAATAGAATTTCACATTCACACATATCAGTCAGTGAGTAGATGTTGAGAATTTCTGTTATGAAATCACTCCCTACTGCCTTAAGAAATAGGTTACATCAAACAATGGAAAACCCTGATGTACAAATACATGTGATGGTCGTTACTAGAATATTTTGATCATAGTTCTACTCAATTACAGCTGACTTGCTAATTAAACAATAACAACAAAATCAACATTTGTGAACCTGCCTTCTCCTGCTTTCAGAGTTATCCATCTACTTTTCCATCCACTTCAACCTTCTATCAGTCTGAATAATTTAGGTGTCTCTGAACATTAAACAAAAATGATGAATTGTCGTCAGAGAGGCTGACAGAATGACTTGTAACTCACAGTGTTCTGCATTCGAATATTACCAAGGTCAACTTTGCCCTTCATCCTTTCAGGTTTGATTTAAAAATACTAATCCAGGTTGTGGGGTGGAGGAACTCATAGAACATCAGATGTTTGTCTTGAAATGTCTCTTTCTGCTATCAACAATTTAACAGTGATACCTTTGTTGATATTGGTGCCAAGTAGCATAAACCTTACCTTTTCTGTGGACACTAATAGGGGCATAGATAGGGGAGACTTGCATGTACAGACATCTACAAAAACCTTGCTTAAGTTTTCCTTAGCCTTTTAGCATTCAGACTACTCTGTCAAATGTAATGCTTATCTATTTACACTGTATTGAATTAATCATGTCTTAGCTTGTACTGCTAAGTATTAAATGATGTGATCGTTTATTTTTAGAATGACACCATGTATTAACTATAGAAAATAGTCTAATATTGGGACATATAAGCTCTCAATGGAAAGAATGTGTATTAGTATGTTATTATTTTATTTATGTGCCCTTCTAAAGCCTAGCCAGGCTCATGGGCCCGATTTCCCAGTTTCTATGGCATATGTATTCCCCCTAGCTGGACGGAACGCCAGTCCGTCACAGCGTTACTCAAGAAACAGGAAGAAAGAGTGAGAGAAAGTTGGGGCGAAAGTGTACCAACCGCTGCTGGAGTCTTGTGGAGCTTTAGGTGTTTTCGTTCAATAAACACTCACAACACCTGGTCTGGGAATCGAAACTGCGATCTTCCGACCATGAGTCTTCTGCCCTAATCACTGCCCATTGCACCTCCACGTATTAGTATGTGTGGGAATCAAAAATAAAAGGTGTGGGTTTGATTCTTATGCATACTAATACCCATTTTTTTCTCATTGAGGGCTTATATACCTCAATATTAGATTATTTTTTGTAGCTAATATGCCATGAACACTTGTAAGCTTAAAGCTTATAGCTTTTATTTACAGAATTTTCATTCATCATTGTTTCTTAATTTTAGAATGACATTGTAGGGTAGGTGTGAGAAGCTGGATTTGGCTGGTTTGATCATAAAATAGGTGGAATATTTGGCCCAGATATGGCCAGTTTAGATGCTAAAAGGTTAAAGAGTAACTTTTCAAGTTTAGATACTGAGATTATCTGTAACAGATGACAAATGATATCATGAATGCAAATAATATTTACAGCAGATGTGGCTGTGTTACTAAGAAGCATGTTTTTCCAAATACATAGTCTCAGGTTCAGTCCTGCTGTGTAGAACCTTGGGCAAATGTCTTTTCTTATAGCCAAGACTAACTAAAGCTTTGTGAATGGATTTGGTTGACTGGTTGTACATATGTGTGTGTGTGTGTGTGTGTGTGTGTGTGTGTGTGTGTGTGTGTGTGTGCATGTGTGTGTTGTGTATGTACGTGTTGTGTGTGCATGTGTTTGTGTGTGTGTGCATGTGTGTGAATATGTGTATGTATGTATATATATATTATTAAGACAAGGAACCCAATTCCCTTAAGGGATGCGAGCATCCTAGTTCTCCAGTTTCGAATATGGGAATTTGAACTAAATTTCATTTCTGTGATTGACTTGATTGGGTGTGGAAACAGCTGTAGGCAGGAATATCTCTGTAGGAGTTTGAATGTCTTTAAATAAATAACATCTGTATGTCAATTTTATCCATTTTCTCATATATATATTTTGTTAATTAGATATGAAAGATGGGAGGTATGAGAGATTTTATTAATCCCCACAATTGTTTCGACCCATCTAGCAATTGATCCCTCACACACACACACATGTATATAATAAGATAATATGAGGGAACTTGTTGCTGGTGGGGAAGGCAGAAGAAGCGCATCAAAATATGTCACATTTTGCTTTCTATTCAACTGATCCATGTTGAAGTAGATCACCTGTATATATAGTCTGCTGGATTTCAAGTGATTAGCATAAGGAGAGAGAGAATGATAGGAGTTTGAAGGCAAAATGAAATGACAAAAAAAGGAGAAAATTGAAAAGCAGAGAAACAACTGTAGAAGTAGAAAGAGAGAGAGAGATAGATAGATAGATAGAGAGAGAGAGAGAGAGAGAGAGAGAGAGAGAGAGAGAAGAGAGAGAGAGAGAGAGAGAGAGAGAGAGAGAGAGAGAGAGAGAGAGAGGGTGGGAGAGGGAGAAAGAAGAGAGAAAAAGGCAGAGATGAAAGAGAGAGGGGGAAATAGAGCTTGCAGACATGTATAAGTGTTTTTGACTGAAAGTGAAACTAAGAGACAGAAAAATGATGTGAGAATGAGAAAGAGTGTGTATGTGTGTGAGAGCAAGAGAAAGAGAGAGAGAGAGAAAGACAGACAGAAAGGGAGAAGTGAGAAAGAAAGAGAGGTGAGGGAGAGAGAGGTGAGAGAAAGAGAGGTGTTGGAGAGAGAGAGAAGTGAGAGAGGGGATAGAAAGAGGATAAAGAAGAAACAGAGAGAGGATGACAAAAAAATAAAAGAAGTTTAAATAGATGAAAAGACTGAAAAGCAAGAAATGTGGAGACAGAAAGATAGAGAGAGTGAGAAAGAGACAGACTGAGCGAAAGAAAGAGAGAGTGAGAGAGAGAGAGAGAGAGAGAGATGATAAGGGAGATAAAGAGAGAGAGAGAGAGAGAGAGAGAGAGAGAGAGAGATGATAAGGGAGATAAAGAGAGAGAGAGAGAGAGATGTGAAGAGATTCAAACAAAGTTATGTGACTAGAAGTAACGTTTGCCAATTGTTGACATCTCAAGATTTACTACAGATGGTGAAGACATTAGTTTCCTGTGTAGACTGATTGTACCACTGAAACATAAATTATTAGTGATGTAGTTGTGTACAGATTGTCTATGCACTTCTCACCACCACTACCACCCCCACCACCACTACCACCCCCACCACCAGTGTCATTATCATTGCTGCTGCTGCTGCTACTACTACTACTACTATCACCTTAGTTACCACCATCACTGTAACAACCACTTCCATTAGCATTGTCACTTCAACCACCAGCACAAAAGCCACCACCACTACCACCACTGTCAACACTACTACTACTACTACTACTACTACTACTACTACTACTACAATCACCACCAACAACAACTCCACTTCTACCAACAAACTGAAACAACTACCACCACCACCACCTCCACCACCACCACCACTACTGCTACTACTACTACTACTACTACTACTACTACTACTGCTGCTGCTGCTGCTGCTGCTGCTATAATCGTCACCATCATCATCAATACAGTCAATTCAACCATTACTCTCACTACCACTATCACCACTGCCTTAATTATTATATTTCAATGCTCTTTAACTCTCACAACCACCACCACCACCACCACCACCACCACCACCACCACCACCACCACTACCACCACCAACACCACTACTGCCACCGTTGACACCACCACGGAAAACAAGCCAATAAGGGAACCTCCAACTACTCACTTTTGCTTGTTCGCTTGCTTATGAGGACCCATCAAAGGAGATGACAGCGCTGATCCAGGACATTCATCCTCCTCCAACCCCAGCACATTGTTTCTAATGGGAGCAGACATGGTTGACAAAATTGTTATGAGATAGACAGATTCTGTGGCATAGAGGGCACTGAAAGTGACTCTTAAACAACAGCCACAGGGGTTCTGAAGATGACGTCTCCTACCGTCTTTATTGCAGTCTCCTGTGTTTGCTTTCAAAGCACTCTTCTTTCTCCGACATCACATGCAGGCTGCCATGGCTTCTGATTAACAGCCAGGGCCTCCAACTGACTGGGAGGGACACCGCATAAAATGAGCGACCACTTCAGAGGATCAAGAAAATGAAGGACATCTGAAACTTCACTTTTATGATCATTTAACTATTCATGCAATTTGTTAAATGTAGCAACTAAATCCCTCATAAACCACACACTATCATCTTAAAAACAAAGAAAGAAGAGTACACTGGATAGTGCCATGGATATATTATTTGAATAAGATGGAATGGTCGTGACTGGAATGTCTTTGATTGTATAACTATGATCATCTTTTATTTACAGGCATCTAAGACTACATGACCTAATATGTTAGGCCCTTATATATACAGGTTGTCGTCGACTTAGAATCTATCTGACTTATGATCGATCAACTTAATGACGATTGGCACACCAGCTCCGGGCAGCAATAATAAATAGTCCAATTGAAATCTAATGGGTTTAATTTCTTAGAGATTAACCTTTCTATGGATGATGTCAGCTGACAAATGCTTCATCTAACAAAGTGTTGGATGAGTATCCTGTCGTGGAGACATCGAGGTAACCTTGTATTTGTTTATAAAAATGACTGCTTGAGATTCTGAAATTTTTGACTAACGCCAGTATAATACAGAATGCTGTGTGTGTCTTTTACCTGAGAATGTACCTTAAGACTGTAAAAAAAAAAAAGCAATGCTATGTATAGGCCTACAGGCTGACTTACGACCAGTCAATTGGAACCAGTTGTGGTTGGAAGTTGATGACGACTTGTATATATATATATATATATATATATATATATATATATATATATATATATATATATATATATATATATATATATATACATATATATACATGAATGTATACATATATATAGATATATGTATACACATATATATCTTTAAGAAGAGGATATTGATATTGATAAAGTCACACTATTTGAATGTTTTTATTGTTAAAAATGATCTAAAACAAATTTTAAAGAAAGAGATATGGGCTTGATATAGAAGATGTAAAGAAGACTTTTGTAAGTGACGCACAACAATCATCTCCACATCTTTTATCAGGCCTGTTTTAATTTCATGGACTAAAGATTATTTTGATACAAATTATTTTGAATAACACACTCAGACACAGACACACACACACACACACACACACACATTCTTTTTTTCACACATAGACACATTCAAATGAAATTTTTTAAATAATGGAGAGAAGAGTACTAAATACATAGTAGTGAGTATACTAATAGCTTAAAGTAAATCTTTTTTTTTTTACAACTCAAGTTTCATGTCAAATGTTCATGGAAGCAGTATCCATGATTGTTGTAGCAATTTATTCCCCAATTCATTGGTTATTCTGCTTGCATTGGTTGATTTTGCTTGCATATTATATCCGGCTTCTCAGGGTTGCTACTTTTTACATTACATGTCTTTTTTTATTATTTTTAGGATGTTACTTATTAGTAAAGTCTTTATGGATCGATTTCATCATTATATCTTGTTTCACTAAATTCTGTTTATTTCATCATTTTATCCTGCTTTACCAAATTGTTGAGTCTTAATATGTTTTTTATTCTTTGATTTCTGTATTTACTCTGTTGGGAGTTTGTGTGTGTATATTGTATCTGGTGTCTCTAAATTGTCATTGTATTTAATAGGTTAATTTGTTAGCCACTTTCTTCTCCTGTTCCACTGGGGCTGGCATTGTTATATTTCCACTGTCCTTTCTGCTGTTATCACATTATCTTACTGGTATCTTTTATCTTGTTTCTTTTATCTCTTATGCTTGTTTCTGTCATTGGACTGTGGGCATGCTGGGACTCTGCCTTGAAGGGTTTTAGTCAACCAAATCAGCCCCCAGTACTTATTCTATTGGTTGCAAATGCTGAATCACTAAGTTGTCAAGTAATAGTGGGAAGGAAACACACACACACACGAGGAGCTTTCAGTTTCTGTTTACCAAACTCACTCACAAGGTTTGGGTTGGCCTGATGCTATAGCAGAAGATACTTGCTCAAGGTGTCATGATCTGCCTTGAAAGGAGAAACCACCCCTGTTATAGACATGTGTTTTGTATAGTAGTTTGTAATATTATACACACTTTATATTATGAATTACAATTTTATTGGGTGGAACCCTGGAAAGTGTTCTGCCTAACAACATATTTTATTGTTTTGAAATGTGACAAGTCTGGCATTGGTGTTTATAGTTACCACGGCAAGTTTATGATTACACTATGTTATTATATCACTTATATGATAAACTGTTAGCTGTTGTGATTGCTTTTTGATAGAGATTTAAGAGTGGATGCCAATAAGTCAGACATTATTTAGCTTTCTAAGGTTTTGTAGTGTCACGTCTGCTTGTCAAGCCAAGTAGCAAAGTCTTCTTTCTTTTTTGCCATATGAATTTCCTTTTACCAGGATTTAATGATGGCTGAATTTAGTTTAATATTGGTTTCAAAGTTTGGCACAGCAATTTTGGGGGAGGGGATAAGACAATTACATTGACTTCAGTGCTCAGCTGGTGCTTATTTCATCAACCCCAAAAGGATGAAAGGAGGTGCAATGACCCAGTGGTTAGGGCAGCGAACTCGCGGTCGGAGGATCGTGGTTTCGTTTCCCAGACCAGATGTTGTGTGTGTTTATTGAGCGAAAACACCTAAAGCTCCACGAGGCTCTGGCAGGTTGGGTGGGGGGGGGGTGACCCCTGTTGTACTCTTTCGCCCCAACTTTCTCTCACTCTTTCTTCCTATTTCTTGAGTAACGCTGCGATGGACTGGCATCCCGTCCAGCTGGGGGGCGGCACTTATGCCATAGAAACCGGGAAACCAGACCCATGAGCCTGACTAGGCTTTAAAAAGGCGGGAAAAAAAAAATGAAAGCAAAGTCGACCTTGGCGGAATTTGAACTCAGAATGTAATGACAGATGTAATGCCACTAAGCATTTTTCCCAGCATGCTAATGATTCTACCAGCTCACCACCTTTGAATTTAGTTTAGTATTAATTATGAACATAAGGTGGTGAGCTGGCAGAATCGTTAGCACACGGGGCAAAATGCTTAGAGACAGTTTGTCTGTCTTTCCTTTCTGGGTTCAATTGCCACTGGGGTCAGCTTTGTCTTTTATCCTTTCGGGAGTTGATAAAATAAGTACCAGTTAAACACTGGGGTTAGTCTAATCGACTTAGCCTCTCCCCTGAAATTGCTGGCATTGTGCCAAAAGTCGAAACCAATGTTAATTATGGGAATTTTGCCAGTTAAATTTTTTATCTTTTATCTTTTCCTTGTTTCAGTCATTAGACTGTGGCCATGCTGGGGCACCACTTTGAAAAATTTTAGTTGAATGACTTAATCCCAGTACTTAATATTCTTTAACCCTTTAACATCCAGATTACTTTTTCAAGTGTAATGTTTATGCATTCATTATTTGGAATTAACAAGGCATTACCTTATAGCTTAGAGATTTTGACGATGTGGTTGTTAATTTTTAGAATGACATTGTAAGGGAAATATGAGAGGTCAGATCTAGCTGGTTTGAACATAAAGCAAGTAGAATATTTGTGTTGAGTATGGCCAGTTTAAATGCTAACGGGTTAAAGTCTGGTACTTGTTCCATCTGTCCCTTTTACCAAACTGCTAAATTTCGGGGACATGCACAAACCAACACCATTTGTAAAGTGATGGTGGGTAACAAGCACATGCACACAGACACTCATTCACTCACACATACACACACACACAAATACATATATAAATATATTACCAACCACATGGTTCCAGGTTCAGTCCTACTGTGTGGCACTTTGGGCAAATGTCTTCTACTATAGCTTAGGGCCGACCAAAGCCTTGTGAGTGAATTTGGTAGACAGAAACTGAAAGAAGCCAATCGTATACATATATATATATATATATATATATATATATATATATATATATATATATATATATATATATATATATATATGCTGGTATTCTATTTCAGATAATGCAAAAAAATAACCTAATGAGTGTATCTGAAAGTAAACTCATGGTATCCGTTTGCACATCATGAAATAATACTTTAAAGAACATAACCAGTATATCAGCAGGGTATATAATATACTTCGTTAATTATCTCCTACTTAAGTTAACACTTAGATTTATTAATTATGACAGAACTACATGTGTTTCAGTATTGGAAGATTACAGTCAAATGTCTTATATAAACTTTGTTTATTCCATGTCAGACCATGCCTTCTCTGATAGATAGGCCCCTTGATCAGGACAGATTTGTGGAATTTTTTTCAAAGAAACTTCGTTGAGAATATTTTCCTTTTTAAATTATTTACATGTCTGTTCAACTGTTTTACATGACTTTATTCATTAAAGCTTATTAAAATTTCAGAAGTTCTTACAACTTTGGTCGTAGCAATGCTTTGCTTTCATTTGTTTAATAAAAATTCCTCCTCGTAATGATTTTGCTTTCATTTTGTGATAGGCAACTATCATATCAGAAAATGCCAGCTTCCAAACCCTGTTTTCTGACTGGGAAAAAAACGATTAAACTTTAAACCTCAGTAGCATTTTTGTGCAATGTTTCTAAAACAAATAAATAACAAAATCAGATTTTACATAGAAAATACCAAATTTGAAAATTTTGACGTAATTTTAATCTCACAATATGTGACAGCAACAGGGAAGACCCTACAAATATAGGGAGACAGACAGTAATAGGACATGACAGACAGACAGACAGACACTCACACACACACATATTTAGAAATGTACACACAGATAATCATGTGTTTAAAATGGTGTATAGTAGACATATGCATGCATGTATGTACATATGGATGCACATATATATGTATGTATGTTTGTATGCATGTGTCTGTGAGTGAGTGTTCCTTTGTGATGGACAGCAGAAAAGCCACATACCCCGCTCTTTCCTTAACGCTATTTATTCCTCACACCCACCTATTGCCCCTTCCTGGGCATTTTAAAAGTTACTTATGTGATTGTGTGTGTACTTGTGTGTGTATATGTGTGTGTGTTGTATGTATGCATGAATGTATGTATTTGGAAAAGTATGTATGCACCAGAGATCAGTGTAGTCAACTAACCGCTCAGACTCAAAAACAGCTGGACTTGTGCCGAAATTTGAAGGCATTATTTCTGAAAATTAATAAGAAACTACAAGTGGTTTAATTTATATATTTGTAGCCAACCAAATGCTTTCATTTGGTGAATAACATGTGTCACTGCTGTGGAGTTCAGCATACAAAAACCTTTGCATTCTCTTGCCCTGCTAGAAATGGCTGCTTTCTGTAATGTTTAAAGAAAAAAACAATAAGGACAAAACATTGTCACAGCACCATTTATTTGCTCGTATAAGGCAGACCCAAGTAGTTTACACTTGTTGAGTTCCATTTTAATAACATCGAATTTAAAGTGATTTTTGGATGAAAATCTTTCATTGAATTCATGACCCTTGAAAAATGTAAAAAAAAAAATGTTTAAACATCAAACTTTGTTTACAATTGTTTCATATGCAAAGAAAGGGTGTATTTAATATCGGTCTGTGGAGTCCAGTAAATGTTTTGAGGGTTGTAAGTTCGATCAAAGATTACGTCTGTAGAAAAATGTTTCATGCTTTTTGTTTGATGATTAAACTTTGTTCACAATTTTTGAGGGTCATGAGTTTGATAAAAGATTTACATCCATGGAAATTCTCTTTAATTTAAATGTTATTTAATAACTCTCAACACATAGAAAGCGTTTGAATCAGCCTCAAGTAAGGAAATACATGGTACTGTGTCACAGTATTTTGTCCTTCTTGATTCTTAGACATTATGGTGTAGTATAAAGAAAATTTGGCAGCTATTTCTAGCAGGTCGACAGAGCATATAAAGGTTTCCATAGAGATCATCATATATAATATGCCACCAAATGAAGGCTTTTGGCTGGCTGAAAATGCATAACATTAAATGCTTGTAAGTTCAGAACTACATGTTTTGAAAATAATCTGATAAAAATTTGAAAAACTTCAAGTGGTTGGAAGAAATTTAACATGACTCCACTGACTTAGATTTCAACTCATTCCTACTTCGAGCTGCATCTGTTCTGGTTTTAACTGGTGTTTCCCTCATACTAATGTTGTCTAAGGTCATCAGGCCATATACTTCAGCAAACTGCATTCTTGTGTTCTTGACTGGTTCATGTAATCTTCAATGTTAAATAAATGTAATTCGGTTAAATTGATATTTACTAAATGTTTCACATTATCGTGTTAATCATGTTAGAGAAGAAAATGTGTGAGAACAGAACAAGTCAAAGGAAAAGAAATAAAAGATATTGATACATAAGAAACTTTTCAATAAATCTTCAAACATACTTTATCTTGAGTTAAAAGGCAAAGCAGTAGCAGAACAGTAAACAGAGGTTTGAACAATAATTTTCAAATTTTGACACAATACTAGCAATTTCAGGAGAGAATGCGAGTCAATTAAATTGACTCCAGTGGTCAACTGGTGCTTATTTTATTGACCTTGAAATGTT
>NC_142930.1:87073195-87080695 GCF_046866305.1 Octopus bimaculoides | reverse complement strand
TAAATGAAACTGTATTTCAGGCCTTAGGATGATGATCTCCAATATGAGACGAAGAGTTTTAAGGCCATGCTTTATTTGTCTGTAAGTGACATTAAATTGTGAAAGATGTTATCATAGGAAATACATAATATGAAATCTAACAACTCATTAATACAATTTTGGCAACAATGTTATCTATGGTACAGAAACAACAACAACAACAATAGTTATAGTAGTGATAATGATCATGATGATAATGGTTAGGATGGTGATAGTGGTGATGGGGTGGAGGAAGAGAGGGATGATGATAATGATGATAATGATGATTATGATGATGTTCGTTTTTTTTTTTTTCCTTTTGTTTAGCCACAAGGGCAAAATAAAATAACAGAAAAATGAAGTTTCTCAAACAAATTGGTAAACAAACTATATATTTAAGGGAGTGGTGTTGGGAATAAGCGAATATATCACTGTTGAAATAATGCTTGTCAGTATGTATATACTTATGTGTGGGCACATGTGCACACGCATGTGTGTATGTGTATATATATGCATGCATGCATATATATATACATGCACAAAAATACACACATATGCAGACACATATGGTCTATATATATATATATATATATATATATATATATATATATATATATATATATATATATGTATATATGTATATAAATAGAGAGAGAGATAAATATATATTTATGCATGTATATGTACCTTTGTACATGTGTGTGTGTGATTGTGTATGTATGCATGCATGTTATGTACGTGAGTGCATGTCTATATGAATTCGTGTATATGCAAGTAAATTGTATGTGCATGAAAATAACAGAACAGCAAAATTAAACCGTACAAGTTATTGCTAATAATAATAATAATTATAATAATAATAATAATAATAATAATAATAATAATGATAATGATGATGATGATGATAATAATCATAACAACAAAAACAACAACAATAATAATAGTAATAATAATGATAACAACGACAACAACAACAACATTAGTAACAACAATGAATAATATTAAATCATGAATGGTATAACGATATAGCGATATAACGATAGAGCAATGTGACAGTATTGGATTCCCAAGAGGCTCAAGAGATTGAATAGAAAAATAAAATTTCATAATTAAATTCTTTCTTTCAGGTTACCATTTCGAGCTGTGTGTATGTATATGCGTGCCTCTGTATCTATTTCTATATATATATATATGTTTGTGCGTATCTGTATATGAGTGTAAGTGTGTCGGTGTGTGAAAAGCTTTTCCTGGTTATAGTGTCTGTTTAGCAAGGAATCTAAAATCTAAAAGAATTAAATGTTTGTGTTATTGATACTCAAGAGAGAATTGAATCCAATTCTCTGTCGACCTTATTCGTTGCCCTATGGTGCTTTTTGTCACAATGATCATAATTTCTTACACCAAAATTATTATTGTTGTAATTATTATATTTATTATTATAATAATAATAATAATAATAATAATAATAATAATAATTATTATTATTATTATTATTATTATTATTATTATTATTATTATTATCTTTCTGTTATTCTGTCATTATTAATTTATTTTTTGTGTGTTCAGCTTATATATATATATATATATATATATGTATATTTTTTGCTGGTGTGGGGAAAGATGTGTCTTCCCTTAAATTCATTTTTAAATTATACAAATAATAACAATATCAACAACAATAATAATAATAATAAACAAAAAATTATTAAAAAAAGACCAAAGAAATAAAAAGACAAAATAAAAGACAAAAAATGATGTCAACTATGTTACCATATGCATTTTGTACTCTCACTGCCTCACAGAGCAGTGTAAAATGTAACAGCTGTATACAGTGCAGTGCTATACTGCTATCCATAGCAGCTGTATACAGCCATTTGCTCACAACAGATAGGATCTGAGATGAACTCATTGATATTAACATATACACATATATATACACATATATACACATATATACACATATATACACATATATGCACATACATACATCCATACATACATACATGTATATATATGTACCTGCAGGAGTAGTTGTGTAGCAAGAAGCTTGTTTCCCAACCACATGGTTCCAGGTTCAGTCCTACTGCATAATACTTTAGGAAAGTGTCCTCTACTATAGCCTTGGGGTAACAAAAGCCTTGTGAGTGGATTTGGTAGATGGAAACTGAAAGCAGCCTGTCGTATATATATATATATATATATATATATATATATATTTAAAAGCAGTAGAAATATAACAAAAGCTGTTACTCAGAGTTTCACATTCCCATTCGTTGGACAGTTTTGTTAAAATACAACTGTCTGACAAACGGGAACGTGAAACTCTGGTTAACAGCTTTTGTTATGTTTCTGGTGCTTTTAAATAAAGCATATTACTCTACCTCTGGTATTTGAGTACTCTTTTTTTCTACTTTGCTTCACATTTATGTGCTTACTCCAGTATATATATATATATATATATATATATATATGTCTCAATGTTTGTACATGTGTGTGTGTGTATTCTACTTCCTTTTCTTTCTCTTAACAGTTACAACAGCGAAAGCTCATTATGTCATTTTCTCTAAACTAGAATGTATATTTTCCACATTCATATTTGAATATTTTGAGTTTCAACAACTTTTCTCTGATTTTACTGATTCCTGAATTTAATGGACATATAGCAGTACATAAGCCGACTCGAGAAATCTCTAGTGAGACTTTATATTGATGTACCTGAAGAGACCCAGAATGGGTCGAAACATGTGTTGTACTCAATAAAGTCTATTACACATTCCATCTCCTATTTTATAAATACTATATATATATATATATATATATAAATAAATTTAAATAATAAGGGTGAAAAATTGAATATTAATTTAAAACCAGTGGTCTAGCATATTGAAAAATCTGAAGATTCAGAAAAATTATATTACATACATATAAGAGGGATGACCACTAAGTGGACATCCATTATGCTAGAAGAAGACCACCTATGGTCTGACCACTAAGAAAAGATTGTTCTCAAGAAAATTCAGCAAATGCCAGAACGTAAGCGAGCAAGACAAATAAAAAGCTACAAAATATAAAATCAGAGTATCCTGATGAGTGTGTAGATTCAGGTTGAGTGGCCCCGACCACTATAATATACTGGCGTCTCGGGGTAGATGACCCTTCCGCTGCGCTATGCTCTCCAGTCTACTCCTTGACAGATGGTGCTGTCCACCTTAATATACCAGTACCCTGGGATCCCCTTCATCCAGTTAGGCATCTTTTCATTTGTCTTGCTCGCTTACATTCTGGCATTTGCTGAATTTTCTTGAGAACAATATTTTCTTAGTGGTCAGACCATAGGTGGTCTTCCAGCATAATGGATGTCCACTTAGTGTCATCCCTCTTATATGTATATATATATATATATATATCATCGTAAATATACAGGGATTAGCATTGAGTTGCTTCTCCAACATACTGAAAATTTAGAAATAGCAGTCAAAAAACTACTGATTCTAAACTACAAATTTTTCTCTAAATGGATGGCGATATTTATGGCGCACATAGAACAAAAACCAGAGTGAAAAGCAAAAACAAACCTGCCTTTAGTTAATTGGATACGAACGTTTCGCGGTTAAGATATTAATCTATTCCGTCTCATCAGCCCAATATTCTGATAAATCTGAAAGTGTCTCTAAAAAATTCACGGTAATTTCTGGCCATGCGACACCAAAAATCAACGAGAAGAAAAGGCACTTACGAATTCATCGGCTAGCGAGTTCAGGCATCCCATCTCAAAAGAAACACACTTATTCTTGTATAATTTATATATATATTTATATTTATATTTATATATATATATATATATATATATATATATATATATATATATATATATATATATATATATATATATAAATATATATATATATATATATATATATATATATATATATATATATATATATATATATATCATCATCATTTAATGTCTGTTGTCCATGTTAGCATTGGCTGGATGGTTTGACCAGAGCTGGTAAGCTGAGGGGCTGCACCAGACCCCAATCTTATTTGGCATAGTTTCTATGGTTGGATGCCCTTCCTAATGCCAGCCATTCCAAGAGTGTAATGGGTACTTTTATGTGCCACCATCAAGGGTACCAGTTGCATGGCATATATATATATATATATATATATATATATATATATACACCTATATCTAATGTATATATATGATAAGCCTCTTTTATTTTCCATTTCCCTAATTTACAGACAAGGCTTTGGTCAGTACAGGACTATAGTAGAAGTCACTTGTCCAAAGTGCCATGGAATGAGATTGAACCCAGAACCATGTGGTTAGGGAGCAAACTTCTAACCACACAGCCATACCTGTGCCTATATGCTCATAAACTCAGGCCTAGCTAATTACAATAGCATCCATATTGCACTTAATATTTTAAAGGTATTCCACTAGAGTCTGCTATCAATTAGTTGGATGAATTACAGTAAATTGTTTGATACTCTCTTCTGTTACACCTTCGTAACATCAACAAGATATCTCTGTAAGATTCTTAATAAAAATAATCCAAAAGAATGTACGTGTATGTTGTGTGTAAGACATAGCAGAGAAAACTTCCAGTCAGAAAGAATCTATGCACAATACTTCTCCTTTATATTTTTCAATCTGCAGTGAATTCTCATGATCGCCATTATTCTATCCCAATCTCTTTGTTTTTCTCCTGGTTTTGTGTGAAGAGAAAAAGTAAGTTTGGCATTCCTTGAGTCTCATTTTTCAAGACTTCAAAGACTAGTAATATTAGGAGGTTATACTTATTTTGTAGAATTAGGCTGGTTGAAATTAGGCTGAATGTAGCCAAGGTACATTATGTTGTAATTTACCTTTCTTGAGTCATCAACACCTGATGGAATTATAATGTGCTGTGATGACACGCAGTGCGTCTATTTTGGAAACATTTCAAACTGGTGGTGGCCATTTTACACTAGGTTTTACCACAACCATTTTCTTGCTGCTATCACAAGTTTACACTTGTAAATATGAATACAAACTCAGGTATGCACACACTTAAACACACGCATATGTGTGTATGGGCGAATAATGCTCAGCATTATACAATCGTATAATGTAGATTAATACAACGAAAAAAAAAAAGAAGCTAATTCATTGGATCACTGGGACATCTCAGCTAGCTTTCTTTATTTGCGTTAATTTGTGAACATACAATTGTATTCTATAATGCTGAGTGTATACATCGATGCAAGCATCTGCTATAATAATACTCTTGTATTTTTCTCTGTCACACCATATGAATGAGAATGGAAGAGGTGATAGATGAATAAAGAAGGAAGGGGTAATGGCAAACTGGTGGGATGGTGACAGTCAATACTGAAAAGAAAATTCAAGCAGTGTTTCAACTCTGTGTGAGTATATGTGTGCATGTACAAGTGTGAATGTATGTGAACGTTGACAAGTGTATTAATTTGATTTACCATCCATATTCATATATAGAATACTACAATTAGCCATCGTTTTTGACATTACGGGGTCAGCTAGTGTACGTATAATTTTTTATACTGCATACTGCATGAAAAAGTTTATGAAACAGCTGTAATCATATGGAAGATATATTTGGGAAAATAAATCTATCTTCACTACTCACACCTTCTGACTTTATGCTTTATATATATAAATATATAAATATCTATATGCATGTTTGTTTATGTATATAACAGGTTTCTGTACAGTTTCCATCAACCAAATTTCTCTGAAAAATCATGCTGTGAAATTGAATTCAGGATCAGAATATAGTTATAAAGTCAACTTCTTAACTGTGCAGCTATGGTTTAGAGATTCCTTTTTATATGAAGGCAGGGACTGATTTGAGGATTATTTAGCAGTTATTTCTACCTTGTTGATTGACCACACAGAGGACCCCTTCCTGGCTTATTAAACAGTCTGTTGTATTTCATTGGCTACACAGGAATTATGGGACATATAGACGTTTATCTCTGTCCTTGGTTCAGGCTTGTTTCTATGATCTCTAGGGAGGAAGGTCAGCCGACTGGACCGATAAGGCAAATAATTAGATAGACTACATTTCACATTTCGCACAAGCAATGTTCAAAGTCACTGGTTATTGGTGTCGGCATGTGTATGTATGTATATATATATTTATGTATTATATGTGTATGTATGTATGCATGTATGTATGCATGCATGTATGTATGTATGTATGTATGTATGTATGTGTTTGAGTGTGTTTTATTCATGTGTGTACATATATATGTATGCATGTATGCATGTATGTGAATATGTGTATGTAAGTGTGGCGAAGAATGCCTCTATATGTTTGAGATAATATTTATTTGTAATCTTTTCGTGTATATATTTATACATGCAAGTGTATGTGTGTATATATCTATATATATGTATATATATCTATGTCTATCTATCTCTCTGTCTATCTATCTACCTATCTATCTATCTATCTATCTATCTATCTATTTATCTATCTATCTATCTATCTATCTATCTATATATATATATATATATATATATATATATATATATATATATATATATATATATGTATATCTCCATACACACAGAAATATTTTACTTCCACACACAAACACACATACACACACATACATATACACTCACACACGCATACACACACACATGCTCACATACACACACATATCATATATATATTTGAAGTAGATAAATATTAAATGTGATGAACAGAAGTAAGCAAAAATTAAATTAATAAATATAATAAAGAAAATCTAAACTATTAAAATATTATTATGATAGTGGAAATAAAGTTACTTTCGTGACAGCTATTTCGTTATGCTTGTGACACTAGTTACTAAAATACTTGCATGGGTGGGACTAAGGGAGAAAGAACTGTGGACATGTGTGTTATTTAAAGTTGTTTCTATATCTAGAAGAATGGAGAGAGTGTTCAAGAAAGATGTGGTAGGCAGCAAGGTCTGATTGGGTATGATAGGTGGAGCAATAGGGAGATCAAGTGATAGGATGGAGGAATGGGGAAGTGGAGCAATGGAGAGAACAGATGATAGGATGGAAGGCTAGCAGAGGAATTGGTGGCCAATTGTGTGATGAGTATAGGACAAGAGAGAAGGTGTTATGGTCAACAGCCAGGCATGATCGCAAGTTGTATTGATGGTTGGTTGGGGGTAATCATGCTAGAAGCAAAATGTCAACAATGTGACAAGACTTGAGCTTGAAGTACTTGTCTCTGTTAAAGTGGTAGCAGTGGTGGTGGTGGAAGTGGAAGAATTTTAAGATAGAATTTGCTGATTCATTTACGACTGAAGTTGGATGAAATACAATGAAATCAAAAGTCAGAGTGAGTCAGTTTATAAAGAACAGAAGTGAAGATGATGGAGTAATTATTAGGAATAGTGATGATCAAGAAGCTGATAGAACCTTCGAAGATGGTTCTGGTTGATTCTAAGAAC
>NC_142930.1:87065695-87068195 GCF_046866305.1 Octopus bimaculoides | reverse complement strand
TAATAACTGCTACATTCCCTTCTAACTAAAAAAGCTAACTATTCAGACAGAACTGACCTGGGGGTTAAACACTAGATAAAATAGACAAAAACTCTCTAAGGCCTAAACAATGTGATTTGTAGTTAACTTTTGTATTCATTTCACATTGTTCTGACCTTAACAAGTTTCTCTCTCATGTAATATCACACAATATTTCATCCAAACTACTCTATATTAATTAAAATAATTCGTCAGTCAATTAATACTAGCAGAAAGTTTATTCTACTAAATGACCGCCAGGCCATTTTTGATTCAGCAAGTTTACAATCAAAAGCATTTCAGCTGTGTAAATGTATGCATTCATGTGCAGTTGCTTACATTATTTAATGCAGTGGTTCCCAAACAGTTTAGCACTACAGACTTTTATGAAGCGGTATGAAAAGGTTCCTAGACTAGTTATGTTTAATAAAAAATCACTTATTTACATAAATTTTAACATCATCTCCTTCAAAATAGTTGCCTTGCTATATACCGGTCCCAGCATTTCTGTCACTTTTGACATCCAGCCTGGCAGTTGTTTTCTGTAAGCAAGTCGAGGACCTTCTGCATTTCCTTCTGGATCTTGACAACGGTGTTAAGACAGCGACTTCTGAGCTGCATTTTCATCTTGGAGAAGAGATGAAAGTTTGCAGGTGCTAAATCTGGTGAAGAGGGTAGGTGCAGAAGCAATACCATGTTGTTTTTGGCAAGAAACTCGTGAGTGAGGAGAGCTCAGTGACAGGGAGCAATGTTGTCTGAAGAATCCAATTCTTACCTCTCCTCTGATCTGGTTGCTTTTACTGAATGTCCTCCCTCAAACTCTTCAAAATATCACATAGAACTCTCAATCCCTGGGGGAATGAATTCTCATTGCACAATACCACATTTCCAGGGGTGATGCTCATGGCAGATCTTCCAGATTGCTCATCGTTTTTCAGGGACATTCTTCTACTTTTGAGGTGCCAGTGCCACTTGAAATATTGTATACGACCCATTGCCTCATAGCCATAAGCTTGCCAAAGCATGATCAATGTCTCTGTAAGCAGACTTCCCAAGTTTAACACAAAATTTCATGCTGGCTCTTTGTTCCTGTCCATAACAAAACCACAGATTACAGCATATGTATGATCACAAAACATAAATTTCACAACATGCAAAGTAAACACAGTGATGCTACTCAGCAAACTGCCCCATGAAGGTCACTGTTAGCTATCACTGTGCACACAACCATGTGCTGCCATCTGTTGGCATGCTACAGAACTAGTCCAAGAACTTTTTGATACCACCTCGTAAAAATATAAATTAAGGCTTTTTTGAAGTCTTGGGGCTTAGTGGTTAGGTGCTCAACTTATGCTTATGATCCTGTGGCTGTGAGCTCTATTCTTGCATTTGGCAGCATTGCTGTATCCTTCAGCAAGGCACTTCATTTTAAGTTTCTCCAATCTGTTCAGCTACAAAAGTACTAGCAAACAGTTGGTGCATTCCACCCTCCTTCCAACTGTCACTTTCTTAATGTACTCTAAGTGGAATAGTCTTAACCACAAGAGTGCCTGTGGCTGCTCATTATGATATAGGCCCTAAAACAATTACCGATAGATTTGTATGCTGCCAATTTCAAAGTTGCCGTCTCTCATCACTGAGTTTATTTTAAGGTTTTAGAAATTTTAGGTATTAGAAAATCCTTACTAGTGTTTGAGAATTTTGTAAAACATGTTGTTTATATTTTTGTTATACACAAATATGATAGATAAAACAAAAAGAGAAGAAGAGACATCAATCCCATACTTACCTGGCAATTTATTTATTGTCTCTGAAGGGATTAAAGACAAATTTGGCCCCAGCAGGATTTGAACTCAGAATGCAGAGAATTGGATCAAATACTATAACCCTTTAGTAGTCAGATTACTCTATCAAATGGAATGCTTACATATTCACATTGTATTTTTATTAATCATGCATTATCTTGCAGCTGTGAGATTTTAATGATACAACTGCTTGTTTTTAGAAAGAAATTGTAGGGTAGGTGTGAGTAGCTGGATCTGGCCAGTTTCAGCATGAAGCAGGTAGAATATTTGGACTAGATATGGTCGGCATTTAAACCAGCCATATCTGGCCCAAATATTCTACCTTTATATGCTAAAACGATGAAGTACACTATCCAAACAATCTAACACATCTAACAATTTACTTCATTAATTTGTTGTAATAACTTTTTTTCCCTATAAGTTCAAAATTTCATACAATTCACCTGCCTGCTTTCTCTATAACCATCTTTACGAGCTCGTTTCAACTTTCCATCCAAAATTACCATCAAATCCTCCAAGCAGATTGTATATGGTTGCTTCTTATGCTAGAACTAACTGTTAAATCTCCCTGAAAACAAATATATATATATATATATATATACTGTTTGGAAAACAGGAAGGATGTTAGACATGGAAGCCATAGTGAGGAAGATGTGATTCCATGCTTTTCAAAACCT
>NC_142930.1:87030695-87060695 GCF_046866305.1 Octopus bimaculoides | reverse complement strand
GCCAGTACCATATATGGAAGCAACTATGCCAGCATCATGTAAAATTGCACTTATCCTGGTGTCACATAATAAAGCACCCATGCTTCTGCAACATAAAATACTTTTGCTAGTGCCATGTAAAAGCATCCCATACACTCTGTAAAGTGATTGGTGTTAGGAAGGGCATCCAGCTCTATAAACCATGCCAAAATGGACCGCTGGAACCTAGTGTAGCCCTCTGGTTTGCTAGCTTATGTCAAACCATCCAACCCATGCCAGCATGGAAACACACGTTAGATGGTGATGATGATGATGATACATGCTTATCATCATCCCAAAGAGCAATCTATAATTTCATTCATACATACACCAATACACACACACATGTGTGTGTGTGTATATATATATATATATATATATATATATATATATATATATATATATATATATATATATATATATATATATATATATATCTAATATATCTTTTTATCTTTTGCTTGTTTCAGTCATTGGATAGCAGCCATGCTTGAGCAGAACCTTAAAGATGAATGGTAAAGTCAATATTGGTAGTATTTGGACTCAGAACATAAAAGCTGGAAGAAATGGCACTAAGTATTTTGGCAGTCCATGACCGCAGCCACTTGGCTGAAACACATAAATAAATACACTCACACAGTATGTGTGTGTGTCTGTGTGTGCATGCGTGTGTGCGTGCGTGCATGTGTGTGTGTGTGTATGTGCGTGCATGTGTGTGTAGGTGTGTGCATGCCTATGTATGCATATATGCAGCCAGGTGTACACACACACACACACACGCACACACACACACACACACACACACTCTCAGTCTCCTTCTTTTATTGGTTCCTGTTATTCCAATTCTGGTTATTCCAATTCTCTTGTTATCTCTCACTGCTTACCTTTGTCTCTCTTTTATGTGCTCCATCTTATAATACATACATACATACATACATACACACACACACATACATACACACATACATACATACATACATAAATACATACATAAATACATACATACATACATACATAGACATACATAGACATACACAAGCCAAATGGCAATCTTTTTGTGGCTGCTCAACTTGCTAGAAAAAGCAGTTAAAATTTCCCTTAAATCTCATCCTAGAATCATCATTGGACGATCATAAATATACAAAAAAAAAAGAAAAAAAAAACCAACAAAAAACAAAAAAATAAGCTCACAGCTGGAACGCTTTTGATCATAGGTATGTGTTAATTGTGCATAACTATGATATCCTGGGGCTAAACAATGAAAACAGTGGCATTTCTTCTTACCTTTAACTACCCCTCTATTATCTATTTCCTGTTTCTCTTTCCCATTCTTCATCTCTATCACTTTGTGTTTGTATGTGTGTATATATACATGTGTTCACAGTGTAATTATGTGTTACCTGTCTGTATGTATGAGTGTGTGTATGTATGTGCATATGAATGTATGTATGTGTGTGAAGGTATTTCAATTCCGTTTAATATGTATGTATGTGTGTGTATGTATGTAGTTATGTATATGTGTGTGTATGTATGTATGTATTTATGTGTATGTATATTTATGCATGTATGAATGCATGTATGTATGTTTGTATATAAAAGTACAAATGATGATGGAGATGCTACGATGATGATTATGATGATGATGATGATAGTGATGACAATGATGATGACTGTAATGGTGGTAGTGTCGGTGCTGGTGCTACTGGTGCTGCTGTTGCTGCTGCTGCTGCTTCAGCTACTGATGCAGATGATAACATTGATCATATGATCATGATGACCAAGATGAAGATGATGATGATGATGATGATGATGATGATGATGGTGATAAGGGAGAAGACGAGGCGAAGAAGAGGCTGAAGATGAAATTGATGATGATACCATTACAGATGAATGATAGCGGTGATGGTGGTGGTGGTGGTGGTGGTGATGATGGTGGTGGTAGTAGTATTGGTGGTGGTGGTGGTGGTGGTGGTGGCGGTGCTGTTTATATTTCTGTTTCATTGTAGAACTAACTGATGCTTGATGGTTTTTCTATACAGCTGCGAACTTAGGTGGCAAACTGGATTTTCATACACACACACACACACATACACACACACACACACACACACACACACACACACACACACACACATGCACACACACACACGCAGGCACACACTTGTAGATTCCTCACCCACTCTTCACAGAGGAGCTGGGGGTAGGGCCAGGAGTCAGAAACACCAGTCTTTACCCCTTGCCTTCTGTTTCTACAACTCATTTTTAGGGATTTGATTTATTTATTCTATTTATTTAGGCTGTTTAGACAGGAAAACTTCCCAGCCTACAAATTGTAAAATCTCTTCCCCTTTGACTTACAAACATATGTAAGCGTGTGCGTTTGTATGTGTGTGTGTGTGTGTGTGTGTGTGCTTGTATGTGCGTTTACATTTGAATCCATACATGCCTGTATGTGTCTGATGAGGAAGTGTGTTTCAGGTATATATATATAAATATATATATACATGTATATATATGTATATATACATATATATATATATATATATATATATATATATATATATATATATATATAAATACATATATATATATCATCATCATCATCATCATCGTTTAACGTCCGCTTTCCATGCTAGCATGGGTTGGACGATTCTAGCATGGAAAGCGGACGTTAAACGATATATATATATATATATATATATATATATATATATATATATATATACACACATATATATATATACATATATATACATATATATATATCTATATATATATACATATATATACACCTATATATATATACATATATACATATATACATATATATGTATAAATGTATATATATATATATGTGTATATGTATGTATGTATATATATATATATATATATATATATATATATATATATATATATATATATATATATATATATATATATATGCATGTATGTATATATATATATATATATATATATATATATATATATATATGCACACATGTATATTTGTATGTATATATATATATATATATATATATATATATATATATACACACACATATATATTTACATATATGTTGTGTGTGTGTGAGTGTGTGTGTGTGTGTATGTGTGTTCTTAAGTTTGTGTATATAAGTATCTGTGTTTCTAAGTGGGTAGCAGTAAATTAGTTACGTGTGGATACACATACATAATAATAGATTCCCAATGAGTCGCTAGTAATACATATGTTTGTTAAAAGGTTTGCAGAGAAACAATGTATGTATACACACATGCACACACATATATACATTTATGTAATGTTTGTGTGTGTGTATGCGTGTGTGTGAACAAGAGAAGAGAGAAGAGAGAGAGAGAGAGAGTACTCAATAGTGAAAGTAGAGTTACATAAGAGCTCGATTTCAAATGCCTATAACACAAGGCCAGCAATTTCATGAATTATATCAAACCCCACTGCTTCGAAAAGCTGAAAGGCAAAGTCACCCTCAATGAAATTTGACCTCAGAATGTAAAGTCAGAAGAAATGCCATTATGCATTTTATCTGGTATAGCAAGGATTCTGCCAGCTTGATGCCATAGACTTACATCATTTGTTAGAATCTAAGCTTCGGACAATTATGATATGTCCAAGGAATGGAAATTTCAATACACACACACACAAACACACACACACATAAGGTGCAATGATTCAATTGTTGCCATTTTATATTTTTAAATTCATGCGTGCACATCGTTTGCTTTTGATTTTGTTGACTACATAGTACAGTAGGGTCAGTTGGGCACCTGTGAGAAAAACAACATGACACAATTCACTCTGCCAGAAATTTGGAAACAGCATGCTGCACTGCTTGTCATTTATGCTGGAAGCTCCAGTATGAACGTTTCAGTGTTTGGGTGTCAATCTAAGGATAGTACAATCTGAGGATATATATTGAGAAAGATAAAAATCAAACAACCAGTCAGCATCATGGTGTGTAGAGTAATCACTAGTGATGGTGATGTTATGCCTCCATTCATCTTCCCAAATGGCCTCAGACTCAAACATACAGAGGTCTACATCAAGTGCCTGGAAGAGGTAGTGCTGCCCTGAGTGAAGAGGCTGGCTGCTGGAAGACCCTATATCTGGAAACAGAAGCAGGGGAACCCAGTCATGGCTGTCAGACAATCTCTGCGACCACATCACCCCTAACATCTGGCCACCTAACTCCCCAGACTGCAACCCCCTTGATTATTATGTATGGGGCACAGTTGAGTGAGAGACCAACAAAACTCATTGTAACACTAAAGATGAACTGAAGGCAAGGATTATGGCAGCATTCACCAACTTAAACAAGGAGGCCATCCAGAAGAGTTGCAAGAGATTCTGAAGTCGTCTGGAGGCCGTGGTTGAAGCCAATGGCGCTTTTATTGAATAAATTTACTCTTTAGTATTTCAAGATATTTTTATGCAATTTTGACATATATATCTGTTAAAATGAGAAGTCAGTGTTATTTTCATTTTTGCTGATTTAGACAACAATATATCACCGCATCCTGAATATATATATATATGTATATACAGGGGTTGAACAATATAATGAAAACACCTAACATATGAGCATAATAATTTTGAAATATCTATAAAACCATCAAAAGCTTGTTTATTTTTATGTTTTTTGATCTATTATTACTGTTGCTTAATATGTTTTGTTAAAATTGCTGTATCTTTTCAGATATCATCAGAAAAGGTAATTAAAATTCATTAAAATGACAGATTTGTCAGACTTTCAAAGAGGTCAAATTGCTGGTGTTCGTATGGCAGGCACTAGCATAGCAAAAACAGCCTGTCTTGAAAGTAATGACAGCCTTTGAGAAAGGCTTTGGTTGGTCAAAGATATATATATATTTATAGCTCTGGTGAAATTGTTTCTAACGACACATTGTAATTAGTATATACAATGAGTGCTCAACTTGACTCAACACCTAAAACTGTGACTCAAACTATGACTAAAACACAATATAGTGTTGTTGTAGCTGGCCAGCAGTCAATGGTTTATCACTGACCATATGTTTATGTTTTTTTTATGTTGAATTATAATCTTTTATCTTTTATCTCTTGTTTGATTCAGTCATTAGTCTGTGGCCATGCTGGAGCACCGCCTTGGATCTTTAGTTAAATGACTCAACCCCAGTACTTAATTTTTTAAGCCTGGTATTTATTCTATCGGTCTCTTTTGCCAAACTGCTAAGTTACAGGGATGCGAACACACCAACACTGGTTGTCAAGCAGTGATGGAGGTGACAAACACAAGCATAAAGGGGCACACACATATATATGTATATGTATATATATATATAAATACATATATATATATATATATATATATATATATATCAGAGGTGAGTCCAGGTCATCAGCGTCACTCAGACTCATCACAGATTTCGTCACTTGGGCTCATCACAGATTTTGCATTAGTCACATGCCTGCTTGAAAAATTTCACGTTTTTTCGCAATATTTCTAGCCCCAAATGGCTTATTTTTTATATCTAGCATTATGCCTTTCACCATTTCTAAGAGTTAAAATAAGGCAACCCTGCAAAACACAACTGATCTTTACACACAGATGCACAGAATAACAGCAATCAAATAATGACGGTGGAGTGCAAAACAAGCCTCAGCAATCTGTCACTTGTACTCTTGACAAGAGATGCCAGTTAGCCTTCTACACTTACCAGGATTGTTTGTGTTAGTCTGAGCTGCTGGATAATTTTTTGTTCCTTTCAGAATATTGTAGAATGGAAACTTTTCATAGATTGGAATTTAAATCCTAATCATCATCATCATCATCATCATCATCGTTTAACGTCCGCTTTCCATGCTAGCATGGGTTGGACGATTTGACTGAGGACTGGTCAAACCGGATGGCAACACCAGGCTCCAATCTAATTTGGCAGAGTTTCTACAGCTGGATGCCCTTCCTAACGCCAACCACTCAGAGAGTGTAGTGGGTGCTTTTACGTGTCACCCGCACGAAAACGGCCACGCTCGAAATGGTGTCTTTTATGTGCCACCCGCACAAGCCAGTCCAGCGGCACTGGCAACGATCTCGCTCGAAAACCCTACAAGGCCAGTCAGGCGGTACTGGCAACGGTCACGCTCAGGATGGTACATCTTATGTGCCACCCACACAAGAGCCAGTCCATGGGCCCTGGCAACGATCTCACTTGGCTTGCCGGGTTTTCTCACGCACAGCACATTTCCAAAGGTCTCGGTCAATAGTCATCGCCTCGGTGAGGCCCAATGTTCGAAGGTCTTGCCTCACCACCTCAGCCCAGGTCTTCCTGGGCCTACCTCTTCCACGGGTTCCCTCAACTGTTAGGGAGTGGCACTTTTTCACGCAGCTATCCTCATTCATTCTCACCACATGTCCAAACCAGCGCAATCGTCTCTCTTGCACACCACAACTGATGCTTCTTATGTTCAGCTTTTCTCTCAAGATACTTACACTCTGATGGGTATGCACATTTAAATTACACATCCAGCGGAGCATACTGGCTTCATTCCTTGCGAGCTTACGCATGTCCTCAACAGTCACAGCCCATGTTTCACTGCCATGTAGCATGGCTGTTCGTACACATGCATCATACAGTCTGCCTTTTACTCTGAGTGAGAGTCCCTTTGTCGCCAGCAGAGGTAAGAGCTCTCTAAACTTGGCCCAGGCTAAATTTATTGTTTCAAGAAAACATTGAATTTGAATTACTTTTAATTTTTACGATTATAGATAACAACTTGGGCTGTAACTTCTGAGCCCAAGTCAAGAGAACGTCTGCTTCAAATGATATTTTTTGACACAGGGCATCTCTAAGACGGCCGCCAGATGCTGAACAAAAATAAATGAACTATGACCAGGCTCATTAAAAGGAACCTGAGTTATTGGCTGCAATTACATACTTGAAGTCAGTGTTGGCAGAAATTAAATCAGCTTCCAAATACACGTTCATTTTACTAAATTTATATTCAGGCTAAACCCAACAGCCCAAGTGCCAGATTCACTGCGGATATATATATACATACATATAATTTAAAAATAGGATAAAATCTTTGTAAGAATTTATCAAGTAGTCAGCGTGAAAAACCTCATAAGGTAAAAAAATTATAATTATTCCCTTTAAATATATTTATTTATATTAAGGGCATTGATACACATAAATGCTTCATGCTATGAGGGACTCTTAAAGTCAAAACTACCATAATAAATACAGTGTACTGAATGCAAGGGTACAGTGTATTTATTATGGTAGTTTTGACTTTAAGAGGCCCACATTGCATGAGACATTTATGTGTATGTGTATAAATAAATATACACACACACACACACACACACACACACACACACACACACACACATATATACGCACTGGAAATACTTCAAGCAAATTCTATTTAAATAGGGAAAGCATACTCATTAAAAAATATAATCCACAGCTGAATATCCTTTAGAAAGAAATTAAAACACTATAGAGAAAAAGGAAAAAAAAAATCAATTTCTCCACAAAAATCAACCGGGAACAACAGACCCTTTTAAAAACTTTAGTAACAGTCTTCCACCAGGTTTTCGAAACCACAACTCCAAATCACCATACAATAACACCATTCAAACACCAGTTGCTGACATCACCTAACTCTAGACCAATGAAATTTTACCTCTGATCAAAACTGAACATCAGCAAATAAAACAAAATGACCATTGGCTGATGACCATTCCCCACAGGAAAGCTGATGACCATTCCCCACAGGAAAGCTGATGACCATTCCCCTCAGGGAAGCCAATCAGGCAGAACAACAAACTTGACCACCGGAAAAACAAGACATCACCAGTACTTGAACAAATCAAAAATCAGATCTACTCATGGAAAAAATTATAAACACACTGGATTCCAAAGCACACCGTTACAAGCAAAAGTTCCCCCACACAATCAGGGAAATTGTAAACCAAATCCCTTTTTTTACTATCTTCATTCCTCCCTTGTTTTTTCCCTCTAAACTCAATATGACTGAAACTTTGATGATGTTTATTTCTTGTCGATCCCTAATAACACTAATGAGCGTTGTACATTCAAACAAATTAATGTACTGTTTTTATATTACTGACTGTTATGAACATTTAAACTTGTCAACATTGAAACTTTTAAACATGTTTTTTCTAATTCATAATTCTAAATTTTCACCATTGATAAACAAAAAATATTGTTGAAACTAGTTTGGTTTATATGTAAATAAATTTATTTTAAACAATTACAAGTGTTTTCAAATTTAAGTACATTTTCAACAACAAATTTGCCTATATATATATATGTATATATATGTGTTCATTCTGTTGCCTGTAAAAAAGTCCGTGTTTTGTGCTTTGCTTATGTTCCCTTTCCTTTTTTGTCCACGTTTTTTGACGTCCTGTACCCGGATATGAATCTATATATACATGTAGGTGTAGGCATGTACATATATGTATGTATACATGCATATGCTCATATATATATATATATATATATATATCTTTCTTTTCCCGAGCGTCTAATAACACCATCCGTATCACGTCCTCACGTTGTTGTTTTTTGTTATTGTTTTTTGTCTTTTTTTTAACCTATATATATATATATATATATATATATATATATATCTTTCTTTTCCCGAGCGTCTAATAACACCATCCGTATCACGTCCTCACGTTGTTGTTTTTTGTTATTGTTTTTTGTCTTTTTTTTAACCTATATATATATATATATATATATATATATATATATATATATACACAACAGGCTTCTTTCAGTTTCCACCTCCACAATCCACTCACAAGGCTTTGGTTGGCCTGAGGCTATAGTAGAAGATACTTGCACAAGGTGTCATGCAGTGGGACTGAACCCAGAACCATGTGGTTGGGAAGAAAACTTCTTACCACACAGTCACTCCTATGCCTAAAAACAATTTTACATTAAACTGAATGATAACTCACTGTTTTTTTGGTGTGTACATATTTTTTATTGAATTCAATAAAGGCTTAGCAAGCCAAAACTTCGAAGTCACTATTAACACTATTCTTGTTAAAGAATGATGATGTGTATGCATTTGTATGTGTACATACAAAAATACACACGTATGTGCATATATATAAACATATACACATACATACTGACACACACACACCATAAGTATCTTATATACAACAAATATACAAATACAGATAAGGAAGAAGAACAAGAAAATGAAAGAGAAGGCATGAGATATAGAGGATGAGGCAAGGAAAGATAGAGAAATAAGATAGGAAGGAAAGAAAGCGTGATGAAGAAATGGGGTGGGAGGCAATCCTTCATCGAGGGACTAACAGTGCCTGGTTTTCACTCAACACTTGTTTAATGGTTTGACTGATTATCAGCAATTAGTTAGCAATATAGAATACAGCTGTTGTGAAGACTGAATTGACACACTGTTGTTACTTTATCGTTGTGTGCACCAATAACTGTGTTCACACATATTGCCATGTTTACTCACATACCTATACATATGCAGCTTTATATACATATATACCTCTGTGTGTATGTATATATATATATATATATATATATATATATATAAGGGCATTACTATACAATAATGCCTCAAGCTTAGAGGGACTTCATAAGTCAAAACTACCAGAATAAGCAAATGTGGTTATTTTGGTAGTTTTGACTTATGAAGTCCCTCTAAGCGTGAGGCATTATTGTATAGTAATGCCCTTATATAAATATATGTATATATATATATTTATGGGGAAGAAATTGATGTTTTTTTTTCCTTATGAGGTTTTTTCACGCTGAGTACTTGATAAATTCTTATAAGGATTTTATCCTTACATTATATTATATATATATGTATATATATGTATGTATGTATATATATATAAATATATATATATATATATATATATATATATATATATATATATATATATATATATATATATATATATATGTATCTTATATATACATCATCATCATCATCATCATCATCATTGTTTAACGTCCGCTTTCCATGCTAGCATGGGTTGGACGATTTGACTGAGGACTGGTGAAACCGGATGGCAACACCAGGCTCCAGTCTGATTTGGCAGAGTTTCTACAGCTGGATGCCCTTCCTAACGCCAACCACAATGTGGTTGTTAGTTATGGTTGTTAGTTATGGCTAGCCGGTCAGGGAGTCGCTATTCGTTTCACATCTATAATGCTCTTAGCGATGTCTGCGACTTGTGTGTGCATGTGCATGTTTATGTACATGTGTGTGTGTGTGTGTGTGTGTGTGTGTGTGTGTCTATATATTTATATAAAACTAACTCTCTTCTCCCTCTCTCTCTTTGTATTATATATAAATATAAGACATATAAAGAGATAGATAAATAGATAGACAGATAGATATTCATATATATACTCTTTTACTTGTTTCAGTCATTTGACTGCGGCCATACTGGAGCGAGACCCCCTTCAGTCACGACTGACCATGGGATTGCACCTAGAGAGTTAGTCTCCTAGGCACAAGTCCGGGTAAGATGATTTATGGAAGACCAGCAGTCACCCATGCACACCGGTCTCCACTCTCCATGCCACCAATGTTATCCAAGGGAAAAGCAAAGGTCGATACAACTTGGCACCTGTGACGTCGCAACTCATTTCTACAGCTGAGTGAACTGGAGCAACGTGAAATAAAGTGTCTTGCTCAAGAACACAACACACAGCCTGGTCCAAGATTCACAACTTCGCAATTGTAAGCTCGATGCTCTAACCACTGAGCCATGTGCCTTCACTATATATATATACATATATATATATATATATATATATATATATATATATATATATATATATATATATATATATATATATATATATATATATATATATATATATATATATATATATATGTATGTATACACACACATACACATACATATATATATAAAATATATATATCTGTGTGTATTTATGTATTCATATACATTTCTCTCTTTCTTTATCTCTCTCTTTCCCTCTTTCTCTCTCTCTTTCCCTCTCTCTCTCTCTCTCTCTCTCTCTCTCTCTATATATATATATATATATATATATATATATATATATATACATATATAACCAAGAGTATCTGAAGTTTAGCTGCATGTGCGGATCTGTTCATTTGGCGACTATTTTAGTCTGATGTTGAGTCATGTCTAAAAGCTAAAGAACATTCCACAATGCTTGTATTCTCTCAAGCATCCTTTGCCTTGTCATGTTTTCGACTACTCACTTAACACACCCACTGGTACCTCGCTACCCCCAATAGATAAGATGTATATATACAAAGAAGAAAAGAAAGGAAACAGGAACCCTCCCTAATCTGAATTATGGTTTAGTATCAGTCAACAGTTTTGACTTTGAGAGCATGGCTTGCCTCCTCGTTTCATGTTTTTTCTATTCCTACACAACACATATGCATACTTACAAAAGTACACATGCACACACACACACACACACACACACACAAACTCACAGAAACACAGAAACACACATACATGTGTGCACATACACATGCATACACAAACACATATACTATGCTCAGCAAAATTAAGATCATCACTTTTTATCTTACTCCCTCTCTCTCTCCCTCCATACATGTGTGTGTGTGACTGTGCGTGTGTGTGTGACTGTGCGTGTGTGTGTGTGTGTGTATATATATATATATATATATATATATATATATATTCTTTTATTCTTTTACTTTTTTCAATCATTTGACTATGGCCATGCTAGAGCACTGCCTTTAGTCAAACAAATCGACCCAAGACTTATTCTTTGTAAGTCTAGAACTTATTCTATTGGTCACTTTTGCTGAACCACTTAGTTACGGGGGACATAAACACACCAGCATTGGTGTCAAGTTATGTTCGGTGGGGTACAAACACAGACACACACACACACCACACACACAGACACACAGACACACACACACACACACACACACACACACAGAGTCACACACACTGACACACACACACACACACGCGCACACACACATGATGGGCTCCTTTCAGGATGCGTCTACCAAACCCACTCACAGAGTTCTGGTTGGCCCGAGACTTTAACAGAAGACACTTCCACAATGTGCCATGCAGTGGGACTGAACCCAGAACTATGTGGATGGGAAGTGAGCTTCTTACCACACAACCAGTCCTATAGGCATATATATATATATAAACATATATACGTATGGATATATGTATATATCTATCAGTATATATATATATATATATATATATATATATATATATATATATACACACATACAGGGTGTGATGGGTAAATTGTCACCATTCCATAGTTTTGATTTCATGCATGTGCATTTTTTGCTTTTGATTTTGTTGACTAAACAGCATCGTAGGGTCAGTTGGGCACCGTCTGTGTGAAAAACAACATGATGCAACTCACTCTGCCAGAAATTTGGAAATAACATGCTATACTGCTTGGTATTCACACCAGAAGCTCACTCCAATATGAGCATTTCAGAGTGTTTGTGTGTCAATCTGAAGACAGTGCAATCTGAGGAAATGTACAGAGAGTGATGAAAATCAAACATCCAGCCAACATCATGGTATTTAGAGTGATCACATGCGATGGCAACGTTATGCCTTCATTCATCTTTCCACACATCCTCACACTCAATACAGAAGCCTACATCATGTGTTTGGAGGAGGCAGAGCTGCTGGAAGACCATATGTCTGACAACAGGACTCTGCACCATGCTACACAAGCAGGTGAACCTAGTCAGACAATTTCTGCAACGATATCCCCCCTAACATCTGGCCATTTAACTCCCCAGACTGCAACCCACTTGATTATTATGTGTGGGGCACAGTTGAGTGAGAGACCGACAAAACTCATTGTAACACCAAAGATGAACTGAAGACAAACATTGTAGCAGCATTCACCAGTTTGAACAAGGAAACAGTCCAGAAGAGTTGCAGGAGATTCTAAAGTCGTCTGGAGGCCATGGTTGAAGCCAATGGCAATTTTATTGAATAAATTTACTCTTTAGTATTTTCAAGATATTTTTATGTAACTTTGGTAAATATATCTGTTAAAATGAGACGTCAGTGTTATTTTCATTTTTGCGTAATTTAGACAACAGTTTATTCACTGCACCCTGTATGCACGCGCGCGCGCACACACACACACACACACACACACACACACACACACACACACACATGTATACATACATAAATACTTATATATGCATTCTTTCATTCTTTTATTTGTTTCAGTCATATGACTGTGGCCATCCTGGAGCACCAACTTTAGTCAAACAAATAAACACCAAGGACTTATTCTTTGTACCCTTGCCCTTCACTATATATAATTATGTGTATTTCTTCTATCTTAATGAATAAAAATTCTTCTGATAGAATAAATGGGTTAATAGAAACCAATGTATATATATATATATATTCTTTTATTCACTATTAAACAAAAAATAACTTCCTTTATGCCATTAACTATATATCAGCTGTACCAATTCTGCCCATAAGAAAGGAGCAAATAATACAATGTGCCTATAGGCCATAACACCCAGGCAATGCCGGGAATGCATTACAGGTTTATATATGTATATATATATATATACATATATATATGTGTGTATATATATATATATGTGTGTGTGTGTGTGTGTATATACATATATATATATGTGTGTGTGTATGTATGTATGTATGTATGTATGTATGTACGTATGTATGTATGTATGCATGTATGTACGTACATATATATATATATATGTCATGGGTGTACTACTATTACTGTATGAGTTAAAACTCCACCTAGGTTATCATTATCCACTCAACTTCCAGCAGAGGGATTAGTCAACCACTTTACTTGATGGTGTCACTAGTTATTACATGTTTAAGATAAACACAAGTATAAATGTTTAGTTTCTATGCCCGTTTCACCATTGCGGGTATCTGGAACTCAACACTGAGTATTCCAAGTGCATTTGGATGCTGAACCACCATGCATCGTCAGAGGAACACTTTATTTCATTCTGCGTTACAAAGAAGGCTGACAGAGAAAGTAATCTTTGTACGTGGCATGGACGTTAGAATGATGACGATGGCAATAATGATGGCGATGATGACGATGACGATGACGACGACGACGATGACAACGACGACGATGACGATGATGGTGACACTCACAGACAGACAGAAAAACGCATGCACACAAATTTATAAGCATGAATACACACATGCACACACACACATACACACACACATGCACACACACACACGTGCACACACACACACACATGCACACGCACACATGCACACACACACACATGCAAAGGTGCGTGCACACACACACATACACATGCACACATGCACATATACACATATGCAAACACACAAACACACAAACACACACACACACACACACACACACACACACACATTACATATTCGTTAGCTCTCATAGCCAAAACAAACTAAAGAACTTATACTAAAGATTACTTTGGGTTATATATAAAGGTTCAAGCTGTCACTGCAAGTCATAAAATTAATTAATTTACAAAATACAGTGATGGCTTTAACATTTAGGCATAATTCAAAGTAATCTTTAGTCTGAGAATTATAACAGTTGACACATTAGTAATTCATGTAACAGAAACTAACAGCTGAAAAGGAGTCTAATATTAAAATCAGTCTATTTGATTCAGTTATAAGCATAACAACACTAGGTATTAACCCTTTTGATATGGACCTGCCTGAGACTGCCCTCTGTTCTTTGAGATATGCTTCCTGATTTAAAGTGATTTAGATTAAAACATTCTATCAAAATCACATATTGATTTATGTCCCAGTCACCATGACAGAGTTATTTTACTGAATTCTTAGTTATTTTCAAAATTAACTGGAACAAAGGTATCATCATCATCATCATCATCATCATCATCAATTCATGTCTGTTTTCCATGCTGACAGTTTGACGAAAAACTAGTAATATGGGGAGCTGCACCAGGTTCCACTCTGATCTGGCTTGGATTCTTACATCTGGATGCCCTTTCTAACGCCAACTTCTCCAAGAGTGTAGTGGGTACTTTTCATGTGCCACCGGCACAGGTGCTAATTATGAAACACCGGCATCAACCAGTGCATTTCAATAGAAATATAGTAACAAAAGGGCTCATATGATTTTATAAAGGTGTTAAAATGTAGGATATCCAATTGCTGATGAAAGGTTAGCCAGTTGCTCAATCTTTTACTATTCGCTGTAAGGTTGTATAATAAATATGACAGCAACTTTATGTCTGTCTAATGTATCAAGTAAATTTAATTAATGTATTTAATTATGTTGCTGCTGTAATGATTGCCAAAAATTTAGGCTCATTCAAAGTAATTTTTAGCACGAGAAATAACCACTGCTGGCATGTCAGTAATTTGCATAAAAGACTTATATTATGTGTGTGTGTGTGTGTGTGCGTGTGTGTATGTGTGTGTGTGCGTGTGTGCATGTGTGCATGTGTGTGTGTGTGTGTGCATGCGTGCATGTGTGTGTATCAACATTAATGCAACCTTTGAAACCATGCCAAATCTAACTGGAACCTGGTGCAGCCCTCCAGCTTACCAATTCCAGTCAAACTGTCTAACCCATGCCAGCATGAAAAGTAGACGTTAAATGATGATGACGATGATGATGATGATGATGATGATGATGATGATGATGATATAAATATACACATACATTCTTTCATTTATTCTTTCACTTGTTTCAGTAATTTGACAGTGGCCATGCTGAAGCACCACCTTATGCTTACAGCCATCATCATAGTGAAACATCTGCTTCTCATGCTGGTATGGGTTATACAGTTTGACAGGTACCTGGCAGGCCAAAGAGTGGCACCAGGCTCCAATGGTCTGTTCTGGCATGGTTTCGAATGTCAACCACATACAAAGCATATTGAGTGCTTTCTACATGGCACCAGCAAACACACACACACACACACACACACACACACACACACACACACACACACAAACAAATATATGTCAGTTTGTCATTTTGTTTATTTATTCTCATTTGGTTAGTATTTTGAATCAAGACATTTGGTCTCTAACATGTTATATGACCTCAGATAACAATTAAGCTCCTGAATTTCTCATTAAATAAATTACTTTATATTAATTAAATGAAAGAGTAGATCATTTAACTATATAAACATATTACATTACGAAACAAAAACATCTATAACAAGAGCACTCAGAGAGCACAAACCTCCGCCAAGGCAAAATCAACATCCTCTCAACAGTTAGACAGAGATGATTTTTAAAATGAGAATATCTGAAATAAACTCAACTGCTCTCACAAACGAGAATACTAAAAATGAACCCTACTGCTCTCAAAAATTAAGTAAAAAACAAGAAAAATAATTCAGAATCCTTGTCTGATACTGAATTGAACTCAAAATCTAATCAGTTTGTGCCAGTCATGAGGCCAAACATCTCTGAAAGTTTCATCTGAGTCCATCCAGCGGTTCTTGAGATATCTTGTCCATGGACAAACAAACAAACACAACTGAAAACAATACCTCCTCCTTCGCTTAAGGTGGAGGTAAAAATTAGTGAAGTAGAACATGCTAGAAAAGTAAGTTTGCCTAGTCCTCTCACTTGAATCACATTAATACTTTGAAAAACATTAACTATGTTTCCAAATTGCTGGATGACTTGTCTTTGCTAAATATAGAATTAGATTTGTTATGCCAGATTGGTTTGAAGGATTTGATCAAAGACTTTACTCTCAAAGAAACTATTAGTAAAATAATTTTATAAGTGGGTAACATTAATCATTATTTGACATTTGTTTCCTCAACATGTATGCTGAAATGAAGGACATTGTATCTTCATAGTTAGAAACCAAACAGATAAAAAATGTTTTGATGTTTGTTTCATTTCATGCAAATAATGATGTTTCTTCATTGGAAATTAAGAAAAAAAATTGTCTGCTAGTAACATAACATGCTGAAGAAAGAATTATTAGTATACTTGAGTATTTGTATTTTTGCCTTACAACAGTTATTTTTCTTTTTAAAATGGAAAAAAAAAAATGTAATGAAAATTTGACTGTTTTACTATAATGTGTATTTGCAAACCAAATGCAAAAACGAAACTTTTTATCATAAGTTATGACTAAATAATTTGACTATATTGCTTACTGCTATTTAGTGTCAATAATAATAATCCTTTCTACTTTAGGCACAAGGCCTGAAATTTGGGGGAGGGGAATAGTTGATTATATTGACCCCAGCACTCAACTGGTACTTAATTTATTGACCCCAAAAGGATGATAGGCAAAGTTGACCTCAGTGGAATTTGAACTCAGAACATAGTGGCAGATGAAATACCACTAAGCATTTCACCTGGCGGGCTAACAATGCTGCTAGCTCGCTGCCTATTATTATTATTATTATTATTATTATTATTATTATTATTATTAATAATAATAATAATAAAATAATAATAATAATAACAATAATAATAATGATGATGATGATGGAATTGTCATGCCATTAAAGAAAAGATCATAAGAATGTCTAATGATAAGAGGACACTTGTAGACACACATTTCTGTCTCAATAGGCAGAACACAGCAATATATATATATATACAAATACATGCATACATATATACATACATATACATGTGTATGTGTATATATATATATATATATATATATATAGCACAGAATTTTGTCAGTGAACAGGTCGCGGTCTCAAAGCGATGAAAATATTTTGACAAGTTAAATTTAAATATTGAAGTGAATGTAACGGATTTTGTGTGTTATTTTAAATGGCTTATAAACACCTTCCACGCTGCAATTGTTTTTGTTCCAGCACACAATCTCAGATCAGGTCACTTGCTATGCAAGTACATCTCCGTAATATATATATATATATATATATATATATATATATATATATATATATATATATATATATATATATATATATGTATATGCATATATATACACATACATACATATAAATATATATACAGCTAAAGAAATAATTAATATATATATATATAAATCCAAAAGGTGAAACAATAATGCAACAGATGACAATAAAACATCCAGACAGATATAGATGATACAAAGATGGATAGGGAAAACAACAAAAAGACAGACAGGAAAAAAATACAGAGTTTAGTATGACTAATTTGAGTAATACTAATGTTAGTCGTAGTATGGTCAGTGTGGCAGCACGACCAATGACAACAACCACCATACACCACTAATATATACATGTGTGTGTGTGTGTTGTGTAATTATGCATGCAGATATACCACACAGAAAAAATATGTAGAAAAGTTGAAACTGAGAATGGTAACAAAACTCTGAACTCTTCTGAAAGCATTGTCTCAGCATGGCCAAAGTCTAAAGACTAAAATAGGTGGAAGAGCTAAAAAGGTATTTTTTATTTCATTTGTTTGTTTATTTACTTTTATGCGGCATAGATGCAAAGATGCTACTTGATAGATAGATGAACCGATGGATGGATATATAGATAGATAGATAGATAGATAGATAGATGGATGGATTGATGGACAGACAGGTAAAGATATAGATAAATAGCTAGATAGATAGATGGGTAGATAGACAGATAGATGGATGGATGGATAGATGAATAGATGGATAGATGGATGGATAAGTGGATGAATGAATCGATCAATCGATTGATAGATAGATTGTTAGATAGATGGATGCAAAAATGGATGGGTAAGAAGATAGGCTGAATGATGCATACTAATGGAATTATTTGGGATTTAAGATTAGTTAAAGGTGTCAAAACTACAAACAAAAAAATGTCTAAAAGTTCATGGCAATTGTCTCAGATTGATAGCACCAAATTCTTTACAGTGTTGCTCTTTAGGTTTGTATTTTTTTGTTGATGTTTTTTGTATAATTTATTCTTTTTCACCATTATTATTCCAGGAAAATCCACATGCTGCAGAGATAAAAAGACATTTTAAGTATTTTATTTTGTTTTATTGTCTTTTTTCTTTTCTTCTTTTTTTTTTTTGTCCAGATTTCACATTCTATCAGTATTGTGTTTTTTGTTGTTGTTGATTAGTTCTGGCTCAGCTCTGATTGAGGAGACTCATAATTAAAGGCATTCCAATTATGACTATCTCGTCTATTTTTTTTTTATCTTTTATCTGTTTTTTATTACAAACGAGAGTATCTTAGATAACATTATCCAATTTGTTCTCACATTTTTTTAAGTGCTAAGATTAATGTGATGGATATAAGGCTGTTATTTCTAGCAAGTCAAGCAACCACAAAGTGGATTGTTTTTCATTGGCTTGTGTCTTTTCGTTCTACACAATAAGATTGATGAAATAAGTATTGCAAATACTTATTGCTCTTCCTATTGCCAACTCTTACCATTTTTGTACAAGTAGAGGAATTCTTCATTACATAAGTCTTTGAGAAAGCTAAATAGTAGTAGTAGTAATAGCAGCAGCAGCAGCAGCAGCAGCAGCAGCAGTAGCAGTAGTAGTAGTAGTAGTAGTAGTAGCAGCAGCAGTATAGAGACATTGCACTGTAACTGCACCTTGTTGCTTCCACCATTTGTTGGTGATCCCCTACTCCTGGCAACAGGTGACAACCTTCCAAACCATGGGTCTGTGTTGGCTAATCATTGCTGGTGAGGATTTTATAAGCTGTCAGATTGCAAATCCTACCTCGAGCTCTTTTAGTTGCCTTTTATGACACACAGAGGAAATATTGGGTCAATTCTTTGACCCACCGGTCCCATCACAACACAAAGAGCTGAGTGACCAATCATAATGTCAACAATGATTATCACCACTTCAATCAAGCGTTGACAAGCAAGGAATACAAATATTGGTTTTGAAATTCAGCAACAGACCACTAATTTTGAGGTAGGGGGCAAGTCGATTACACTGGCTCCAGTGATCAGCTGGTACTTATTTTATTGAGCCTAAAAGATAAAAAGCAAAGTTAACCTCAGCATAATTTGAACTCAGAATGTAAAGACAGATGAAATATTTTTTTCTACTCTAGGCACAAGGCTTGAAATCCTTGGGGAGGGGGGGCCATTCGATTAGATCGACCCCAGTACACAACTGGTACTTAATTTATTGACCCCAAAACGATGAAAGGCAAAGTTGACCTCAGTGGAATCTGAGCTCAGATCAAAAAGATGGATGAAATATTGCTAAGCATTTTGCCTGGCATGCTAACAATTCTGCCAGTTTACCATCTTAAGGAATATTAATATCAGCTTCAAATTTTGGCACAAGGTCAGTAACTTTGTGGGAGGGAGTAAGTCAATTACATCGACACCAGTGCTTGACTGGTACCTATTTTACTGACCCCCAAATATTCAGAATGTAAAGACGGATGAAATATTCTTTTCTACCCTAGGCACAAGGCTCGAAATCCTTGGGGAGGGGGGGGGGTGACCAGTCAATTAGATTGACCCCAGTACACAACTGGTACTTAATTTATTGACCCCGAAAAGATGAAAGTCAAAGTTGACCCTAGTAGAATTTGAGCTGAGAATGAAAAGACATGAAATATTGCTAAGCACTTTGTCCAGCATGCTAATGATTCTACCAGTTTCACTGCCTTTAGGAATATAAATATTAGTTTCAAATTTTGGCACAAGGCCAGCAACTTTGGGGGAAGAGATAAGTTGAGTACATTGATCCCAGTGCTCAACTAGTACTTATTTTATCAATCCTGAAAGGATGAAAAGCATAATCAACCTCAGTGGAATTTGAACTTAGAACTATAGAGAAAGATGAAATGCTGCTAAGCAACTTCCAGCGCACCACCTTAAGAAATACAAATATTGAACACACACACACACACACACACACACACACACACACACACACACACACACACACACACACACACACACACACTATGCAATGAATTTTCACACATTAGCCTTCAGCTTAGGAAATGGAAATCACTGTCAATCCACTCTCCCTATGGCATATCAAATAAATTTAGTCTAAGCCCCACCGAAATATTACTACAAAGGTCTTGGGTCACTCAATTGGCAGCATGTCTTCCATCACAACTGACATTCACTTCCTCACTGCTACAAATGTGATTTGAAGAAGAGTACATCAATGATTAAGGTTCCAAGAGATTTCTTGTACATGGTTACTTGAATCAAAATATGACTTTCTGCTATAAGTTATGAATTCTTGATGTATGTGTCATACTCATTTCCTTGTCTTCTACTGACGTTCATACCTTTAAGGGTACAACAATGACTATGTAGTCAAGAAGTTTGCTTTGCAATGGTGTATGGTCTGGGTTCAGTCCCACTGCAAGGCATCTTGAGAATCTGTTTTCTACAATAGTCTTGGACCACTCAATGCTGTAAAAGGGTATCTGATAGATGGAAACTGCAGGTAGCCTACCCTATATATCATCATCATCATCGTCATCATCATTGTAATCATCATTGTCCTTATTACCGTAATCATCATCATTGTCGTCGTTGTTGTTGTTGTCGTCATCATCATCGCAATTCTCCTCCTCCCCCTCCTTATTATCCTCATCATTGTCATGAACATCATCATCATTTTCATCAGTGTCTCTATTTTAATGTTCACCTGTCCATGCTTGCATGAGTCAGATGAAATCTGTTTTATTCTTTTATTCGTTTATTCTTTTACCTGTTTCAGTTATTTGACTGCAGCCATGATGGAGCACCACGCTTTAGTTGAACAAATCGACTCCAGGATTTGTTCTTTGTAAGCCTAGTACTTATTCTATCAGTCACTTTTGCTGAACCGCTAAGTTACTGGGATGTAAACACATCAACATCGGTTGTCAAGCGATGGTGGTGGGACAAACACAGACACATAAACACATACACCATACACACACACACATATATATATATATATATATATATATATATATATGATGGGCTTCTTTCAGTTTCTGTCTACCAAATTCACTCACAAGACTTTGGTTGCCCAAGGTGCCATGCAGTGGGACTGAATCCGGAACCATGTGATTGGTAAGCAAGCTTCTTACAACAAAGCTACTGCTGCGCTGATGTTTGGGCAGATTTTCTTCAGTAGGATTTTTTTCTCATTAAAAGGTAAAACTTACCCATGACCAGATAAATTTTCATGGAAGACTGCAAATGAAACACACTGCTTGTGAGACAGTGATGCTTATTCATTGTACAGTATCACAATAAGCAGATTCCCCCTTCACCCCCACCTCATATATATGTATACACATATATACCTACATGGTGGACATCTTTTAGGTTTCACCTATCAATATCATTTACAAGGCTATAGTAGAAAACCCTTCTCTAAGAGACCGTCCAGTAAGATTGAATCTGATACTGGGTGACCCCCTTTGGTCACGAATGATCATGGGATTGCAACCTAGAAAGTTACCCTCTGAGGCACAAGTCCAGGCAAGGTTGTTTTATGGAAGACCAGCAGTCCCCCATGTATACCAGCCTCCCCTCTCCACACCACTGATGTCATTCAAGGGAAAGGCAAAAACCAACACAGCTTGGCACCAGTGGCATCACAACTCATTTCTACAGCTAAATGAACTGGAGCAATGTGAAATAAAGTGTCTTGCTCAAGAACACAACATGCAGTCTGGTCTGAGAATCAAACTCACAACCTCACAATCATAAGCTCAATGCTCTAACCACTGAACTATGCACCTTCACAAACTTGACTTTATACAGTTGGTAAGTAAACATCTTAACCATACAACCATTCTTACACCTATGTGTAAATATGTGTCAGTGTTTGTGTGTATGTGTTTGTGTGTGTATGTGTGTGTGTATGTGTGTGTGTATATATATTTAAGTGTGTGTGTCTTTGTGTCTGTGTTTGTCTCCCTCACCACCATCGCTTGACAGCTGATGTTGGTGTATTTATGTCCCTGTAACTTAGCAGTTTGGTAAAAGAGACTGATAGAATAAGTACTAGGTTTACAAAGAGTTAATCCTGGGGTCGATTTGTTTGACTAAAACTCTTAAAGGCAGTGCTCCAGCATGCACAGTCAGATTGAATGACTATTAAATACCCATATCTTAAGAAGATTTTTAACCACAAGAAAAATAAAAACAAAATGGGCAAATATAATCTGTATTCCTTCTCTAACTACTTTATATTCTATGAACCACTGAGGCAGTTTCTATGAGATTTTGCCATTTGCTAGAAATAGAAGACTTGTAAAGGCATGTCGCTTTGTGGTTGGACATTTGGTTTGCAACTGTAAGGTCATGAGTTCAATTCTCAGCTGCACATTGTGTCCTTGAGCAAGACACTTTATTTCACATTGCACCAGTCTACTCAGATGGCAAAAATGAGTTGTACCTGTATTTCAAAGGGGCAGCTTTGTCACATTCTGCGTCATGCTAAATCTTCTTGTGAACTACATAGAGGGAGTGCTCAGCCACTTGCACATTAATTTCATGAGCAGGCTGTTTCATTGATCAGATGAATTGGTGCTCTTATCATTGTAACCGACAGATTCTAGTTTTAGAAATAGAAGCCAAAGTACACACATATCACTTCTGAAAAGTACAAATTGAATAATGCGTTCATGAATTCCTTTTGCTCAAGATAAAAATGAGATGGTCATGACTGGAATACTTTGATCAAAGAGCTGTTTAGCTAGGGTCTACCTAGGACTAAGCAACAACGCTAACATCCTTTCTTACCAAACAAATGTCTACACACACACACACACACACACAAATATATATACATACGTGTGTGCACACACATACAGAGGTACAGGGAAGTTTAAAAAACAAATGTAAACAGTAGAAAGATAATTGCATATTTATATGTAGCGGGAAGAGTCAATATCCTAGATTGGTTATAACAATCTGCTATGGCTAGTAAAGAAATACGAAATAAAATAATAAGAAAAACACATAAGCTGAAAGACAATATAACAAGAGGAACTACAATAATAACATTACTAATAATATTAATAGTAATATTAATGATGAAAGAATAAAAACAAAACCAGAAAAAGTAGATCCAACTGGTCGTGACATTAATTGCTTTATTATTGATTTTCCAGAAAATTCCAATTAGATGACCACTGAGTGGGAAGAAGCATCTGTGATAAAAGAAAGATTGTAAAATCTCATCAGACTGGCTTTAGTCTTAGATAATGAGGTTAAGTCAAGCATTGATCTTTTTCTTCATATCTCTTCTTCTCCCTTTCTTAGTATCCCTCCTTCATGTCACCCCTCCCCTCTCTCTCATCTTCCTGCCCATTCTCTTATTCTCTCCCTTTTATGTGGTTTTCTTTTCCCTCTCCCATAGTTTTGAGCATGATTTTCATCCACTGTGTATGCCTTTGTTAAATACTTAAAACAAACTTTGAAAATTAATCTTCAGCCTACAAAAGACAAGCAACAGGAGAGAAATCATTGTGAGTAGGTTACCTTTTCTACAGAATCTATCTGAATATACAGATAGAAGAGTTAACATTCACATTTCTTACCATGCACTATTAGCAGTTACTCGAGATATTTCTTGAGTATTACTTAGACAACCTTAAGAAGCTTCTGGATTACCATTGTTTGTATTTCATATCTGAGCAATGACTATACTCAGAGACTTGATGTGTCCTCTTAGTTGTTTAATTTAAGAGCATGAGCTTAAACTGTCTGGTCATGTTGCTCAATTTTCCAAGCTGGTTGTTGCATACTGTGTTTCCTTTTCTGAGGAATCAGCTGGGGTGATGATTCATGTTGGTCAGCCACATGCTTCATGGTCATACTGGATGAGGAAGTATTTCATAGAGATGGGAACTGATTGGGATACTGCTTGGAGGGTTGCTCATATATCGACAAATGGTATATGCAGTAGTGTTCCGCAAAGGCGAATACCCTCATATCTGATCTGATTTATACAGCAAGAGAAGGACAGTACCCATAATTCATTATATTTTCATAATCTATGAGAATTGGTGTGATGAAAAAAAACAAAAAAACGCACAAGATATCCTCAAATTGGAAAGCTAGCTCAAATGCACATAACAGAGTAAAGGCACCTAATGAACAAGTGTTGGTATTAAACAGGTGATAGGTTAAGTCTATCCTGCAAGGTCTGTAAGAGGAGGGCTGAGGGATGATCTAGGGTGTCACATTAATATTAAAATAATCACCAATAGCAACCAAAAGGTGAGAACAACCATGGTAATAAAATTCAATAAAATATTTATAAAACAAAATTTTGCTTTTTTTAAGATCATACAAGATGTTCTTTTATATTTTTAAATTCTTTTTGATAGCTTATCTGAGAATGAAAATCAGTGTCCATAATTCTTACAGTTACAGCATTACCACAGCCTCCATCACTACAGCTTCCACCACCAAGAGCCTCTGCTACCATAGCCTCCAGTACCATAACCTCCAGTCCACAGCTTCCATCACAACAGCCTTCACCATATCAGCCTCAAGCAATGCTACCACACCACTGCCACCACCACCGTCGCTGCTGCTGCCGGGGCGTGTAAGAAGAATTGAGTAAAATATTTAACATAGCATCTGTTGGAGATGAGCTTAAGACAGGAAAAGAAAGGCCTTGGCAGATGAAGAAACATGAATTGAGTAATTCCAGCATTAATTTTAGTCTTCGTGCTTTTTCTCTGTCTTCCATACTTTCTCTTTCTTCACTATATTTAGGATGAAGGCAATAACTTGAAGATATTACTTATAAATAATATAATCAATTGTCAGTCTCTTTCTTAGTCTGTATTGATGAAGTATAATGCATGAAGTAGAATTAGAATATTTTATTAGAAGCTGGAGCTTCTTCAGTCATAACATCAGAATTTCATGTTACTGATTATTCAAATGATTCAAGCGTGACAACAGTGGACCAATATATAAGCAAAAATATTGGTCAGCATATTGAAATATGAATATTCAACAGTACACTGTGATATGATTAGTTACCAAAAATACTGTTAGAAAATGTATCGCACATTAGGGTATTTGCTTGTCAGACAGAACACAAATATATTTTCATCTATGCATATGTGAAACCACACACACACACACACACACACACACACATACACACACACACACACACACACACATGCACACACACATGCATACAGACACACACATAGACACACACACATACAGACACACAAAAACACGTTTGATTCTGTGTCTGTCTGTCTGTGTGTGTATATATTCATATATTCTTTTATTGGCTCATATTCTTTTATTCTTTTACTTGTTTCAGTCATTTCACTGCGGTCATGCTGGAGCAGTGCCTTAAAGATTGTTTTTTTAGGCGAAGAAATTGACCTCAAGACTTATTCTTTTTAAGCCAAGTATTTATTGTATCAGTCCCTTTTGCTAAACCACTATGGGGATGCAGACACACCAACAGCGGTTGTCAAGCAATAGTAGTAGGGACGAACATAGACACAAAGATGCACATAAATACATACATACATATAGATATGATGGGCTTCTTTCAGTTTCTATCTACCAAATCCACTCACAAGGCTTTGGTTGGCCCAAGGCTATAGAAGAAAACACTTGCCCATATGGTTGGGAAGCAAGCTTCTTACCACACAGCAACACCTGCTCCATATAAATAACATGTTGAAACTTCTTCAATTGTAATGGTGAGCTGAGCTGAAGTTGTACATAAAATGTAGCTGCTTTTGTGGTCAATATCAATAGAAGAAACTTTTGTAATACAAAGAAATGGAATTCTTGTATTCCATGTAAATGCAACAACCCTAATATCTGTTCCTCTCAACAGTAGATCTTTCGAAAACATTTGTTTATGAGACTTACTTCTACCTTGCATATAGCAGCAAGACAAAAAAGTTTATGGTGGCTTACTGAGAATTCATTAAAAAGTATATTATTACATGTATATATACATTCAGATCTCAGAGAGAGATGTCTTAATACTTCATTCTCCAGATATATCAGGAATCTCAAGAATGACACTGTTTACAACCATAAAATTAACTGCTTCATTATAGAATAAGTATCTTTTAACATTTAGGAGTCCAGTAGATGAGATCTCTGTCTCTTGAAGTATTATATCATTCTATTACAAGTTATGCAATTTTGAACAGAAAATGTTTCCAGCATAATGAATTTGCCATGCCTTGTAAATGGTCATAAAGACTAAAATTTCTTTAATAATAACCATTTTTCTTGCTTATGCATGATTTATAATTTCTAAAGTCAAGAAAAAATTCAATCTTCTGTGAAGGTATGTCAAGCCATTGCACTGGTCATGTTCCAAGGACTAAGGAAAAATATTAGCTTGCCTTGAAGCAGGTGAGGAGAACCAGTCATAGAAAATCTGCCTCTTTTGAATTCTGTCTGATCAATGCAAGCAAGGGAAGTGGACATTAGAATGATGTTGCTGCTGCTGATATTGATGTTAAGGACAAAGATGACCACAATGATGAGGGTGATGAGGATGATGATGGCAACTGTATACATACATACATACATACATACATACATATATATATGTATATATATATATATATATATATATATATATATATATATATATATATATATATATATATATATATATATATATATATACATACATACAGATAGGGTGATAAATTGAATATTAATTAAATTTAAAACCAAGTGACCTAGCATATAAAAAAATCTGAAAATTCAGAAAAAATTGTACTACACATGCATAAGGGATGACCACTAGGTGGACATCTAATATGCTAGAAAGAGAAAACGTTAATGTTCGAAACTGCAGTCCATTGATAATTCTTTATTCTGTGTATTTCTCATTTTGTCCTGTTCTGGTGTTTTTGCGAAATTTTTCTGGAGAACATTATTTTTCTTTGTGGTTGGGTCGTTGATGACCTCTTTCTAGCATATTGGATGTCCACCTATTGGTCATCCCTTATACACACACACACATATATATATATATATACTCACATATAAATATATACACATACACACACATATTCATATGTATGCTCAAACACATATATATGCATATATATCAAACTATATATTACATAGATTAAAAAGAATTCATGTCTGGTAAAATTTTCCTTAGTGCATGAATATTGATGTTAGAAATTATCAGAAACCAGGTACAATCTCAGAGAACAGTTTCAGTGCAGAGGCAAATATATGTCATCTGCAATTATTTCTCATTGCATTATATCTATTAGAAACTGAAGCTTCTTCAGTCATGACACTAAAGTTTCATGCCACTGATTATTCAAATGATTCATGTGTAACAGCAGTCTACCAATATATAAGTGAAAATATTTGTAAACATATTGAAATATGAAAATACAACAGTACATTGTGATATGATTAGTTACCAATCATGTTATGTATACATTCTCACAATATATTTCTAATTTCTATACAGTTTCTCTAGTTTAGTTCTCAGATTTTATTGTCACATTTCATGCAGGCTTTTTAAGAATATTTCATGCCACTGAAAAGTCACAATATGTTGTTTAAGCTCAGATATAAAAGCTTTGTTTTGCTAATGTTTGTCATCTATTGTAAAAATATTGCCTTATCATGCATGTTACATATGAAACAGAAAATGATTTATCTAATGAAATATTTCTTTTCATTTCACTGCAATAGAAAATTAATATCACAATAATAAAAAAAAATGACAGGTTTACTTCCCCAGGAGGTACTACATCTATTCACTGTACAGCTTATACATTTAAGATAACATTAATCTGTGACTCGTCAAAATGATAGTATTCTTTGGCTACTATTTCTGACAATTTCAGTAGCCTTATAGAGAAACTCAGTGTTCCAATCTGTAACTTCTGGTAAAGTTTCCACTTAGATTTTAAAAATATAACAATAATTGGTTCTTTGAAATTATATTTTGTATGTCCTCTCAGAAATTAAGGCTTATAGAATTTACATCCGCGATTGTTTCTTTGCCCATATACGTATTTCAATGCCTGAAATGTATATATTTTTACATTCATTGGAAGTATTGTTTCAGTTTTTGAAATCTAAAACTTTCACTTCCAATTTCTTATTGCTATATGTGGTGAAAGGTGGAGGCGCAATGGCCCAGTGGTTAGGGCAGCGGACTCGCAGTCATAGGGTCGCGGTTTCGATTCCCAGACCAGGCGTTGTGAGTGTTTATTGAGCGAAAACACCTAAAAGCTCCACGAGGCTCCGGCAGGGGATGGTGATGAACCCTGCTGTACTCTTTCACCACAACTTTCTCTCACTCTTACTTCCTGTTTCTGTTGTGCCTATAATTCAAAGGGTCAGCCTTGTCACACTGTGTCACGCTGAATATCCCCGAGAACTACTTTAAGGGTACACGTGTCTGTGGAGTGCTCAGCCACTTGCAAGTTAATTTCACGAGCAGGCTGTTCTGTTGATCGGATCAACTGGAACCCTTGACGTCGTAACCGACGGAGTGCCAACAACAATATGTGGTGAAAACATGCATTGCTACATTGGTCACCGAACCAGCTAGAAACACCAGTCAAACAACACCTGAGGAGTGAGAGACAAATATAATTCTGCATATACCCTAAATACACATTTTGTTGCCTGCTGAAATGTGTTTATTTTACATTTATTGATATGTTTTTTCAATTTATGAAATTTTAAAATGCTGTTCTTTCAGTTTACATTTCATAATGCCAAGTAAAAAATGAAATGAAATGAAATATTATAACTTGAATAGAAATCCTATTAAAATGTTGCTTTTGAATTAAAAAAAAATTCTTTTTGTGGATAGTGGACAGTGTCAATAATTCTTCTTTTGTGAAAATATGTAAAAAAAAATTGAGCTGATGGAAAATATGTGGCTAAAATCCTATGCACAGAATTCAGATCAGAATAAAAAAATTCAGGTGAAAATT
>NC_142930.1:87020695-87023195 GCF_046866305.1 Octopus bimaculoides | reverse complement strand
GAACTACACAACCGATTTCATTCAAATTTTACACATGTCTTACTTAGGGCTCATACAGTGTCATGGGCCAAAACAATTTTCAACTTCTTGCCTAATGCGAGCCCAGAGCAATCTCTTATCTCTTACACTATTTCAGTATTACGTGTCAAAAGTGAAACAATAACATCTCTCTATTGTAATGTGAGATACTTTCAGTTTAATAGTTTCACTATTAATACTGAAACTATCATAGTAAAACTATTATCTCACATACATCTCACATATATACATACATACATATATACATACATACATACGTACATACATACATACATACATACATATATTATGTATATATATATATATATATATATATATATATATTTTGTATGTGTATTTCGTGTGCAAGATTCTTGATGTGGATACGTGTGTTGAAAGAAATACGATTAAACCTTGTGAGAGGCATTATGTCGGTAATAAACACACGCACTGGTTCAGTCCTTTATTAATTTATAAACAGTATTTATTTTTCGTTTTTCGTATTTTTTTCTTTTTTGTTTTTTTGTTAAATCATTTCATTGCACTCTTGCAATCTCAGAAGATATGAAGGATTACAGCTGTTTTGCAACATTCTTCATGTAGTATTAGCTTCAGTGTGGAAGAATTTATGCTTGCATGTTTGCCTTAATATGCATGCTCAGCATCATGCAATACAACTGCATAATCACAAATCATTGCAAATAAAAAAAAACAAAACTAGTTCATCAAATCATCTGAACATCATGGTTGCACCAATGGTTCAACTCTAGAGTTATATAATTATCATATTCTATCACATACTGTAACTAAGCCTTTCAACCATAGGCACAAGGCCTGAAATTTGTGGGGCGGGGACTAGTCAATTACATCAACCCAGGTACTTGATTTATCAACCTTGAAAGGATGAAAGGGAAAGTTGACCTTGGAGGAATTTGAACTCAGAACACGAAGACGGACGAAATACTGCAAAGCATTTTGCCCGGCATGCTAACGAGTCTGCCAGCTCACCGCCCTCAAGATACTGTAAATAATAACATTGTTGTTCTCAAATTTACAATGTCTGATCATTGACTGACAGCATATTAATGGCAAAAGTTACCAGAAAGTGTTTAAAGAGCTTTTTTTTATTTTTATTTGTTTCAGTTATTTGACTGTGACCATGCTGGAGCATTGCCTTTTAGTCGAAGAAATCGAACTTGTTTTTTGTAAGCCTGGTGCTTATTTTATCAGTATCTTCTGCCGAACCATTAAGTTATGGGGATGTAAACACACCAACATCGGTTGTCAAGCGATGGTGGCAGTGATGAACACAGACACAAACATGCACACATAAATATATACATATATATATACAACGAGCTTGTTTCAGTTTTCATCCATGAAATGCACTCACAAGGATTTGCTCGGCCCAAGGTATAAGTAGAAGACACTTGCCCAAGGTGCCATGCAGCAGGACAGAACCCAGAACCATGTGGTTGAGAAGCAAGCTTCTTACTACCCAGCCACACTTATTTATTAATTATTTATTATAATATAAATTATGTTGATTTTTGAATTTGTTTGGCTAGAATTTTGATCTGAAACCTTATATAGGCACAGGTCTGGCTGTGTGGTAAGAAGTTTGCTTTCCGGTGACATGGCTCTGAGTTCAGTCCCATCATGTGGCATTTTGGGTAAGTGTCATGGACTGACCAAAGCCTTGTGTGTGAATTTGGCAGACAGAAACTGAAAGATCTTGCCATATATATAAGTGCTGTACTCTGCAGCAGAAGTGTTACGACTGGTTCTTCTGGTGGTCTAAAGCACTGATGGTGGTGCCACATAAAAGCACCTATGTGATGCCTTGTAAAAGCACCTGTGTGGCACCATGTTAAAGCACCCATGTGGTTCCATGTAAAAGCACTCAGCCACTTTGTGAAGTGGTCGGCTTTAGGAAGGGTATCCCACTGTAGAAACCATGCTAAATCACACTGGAATCTGGTGCGGCTCCCCAGCTTGCCAGCTCTGATCAAACCATCCAACCTATGCCAGCATGGACGGCTTGTGTTAAATGATAACGATGATAGGTGTCTTGCTAGAGAGAGAGAGAGAGAGAGGGAGAGAGAGAGAGAGAGAGAGAGAGAGAGAGAGAGAGAGAGAGAGAGAGAGAGAGAGAGAGAAAGAGAGAGAGAGAGGTACAAGAAAGAGGCCAGAAACAAGTGTGCTGATGTAAAGGAGATACTTGGTCACTCCAGATGGGATTGTTGGGATAACAGTGCAGTGATGTCCAGTTTGGGCTCTGGTATATATTTCAGTACCAGTGTTTCAGGCCACCCCTTCTAGAATCTTCCTTATGTTTATCCCTGCATATATCTCCCAACATCCCAACCATATATACACACACATATATGTGTATGTGTATGTGTGTGTATGTGGTGGGGGTATACACACGCACACACAAACACACACACACGTACACATATACACTAGTGTGAGCACACTA
>NC_142930.1:86995695-87015695 GCF_046866305.1 Octopus bimaculoides | reverse complement strand
ATGTCAATTAGCACTGGATAATGATAGCTACATTAATTGATAGATAGATAAATAGACAGATAGATAGACAGACAAACAGATATACAGACAGATAAATAGATAAGTAAATAGAGCGATAGACAAAGAGACAAATAGACAAACATAAATAGGCAAATAGTTAGCTAAGCAGACAGACAAACAAAGACAGACAAATAGATAGATAGATAGATAGATAGATAGATAGATAGATAGATAGATAGATAGATAGACAGATAGATAGACAGATAGATAGATAGATAGATAGATAGATAGATAGATAGATAGATAGATAGATAGATAGATACATAGATAGATAGATAGATAGATAGAGAGAGAGAGATAGAGAGAGAGAATAGAGGAGAAACAAGACTACATAAGCACTCTCTTGTTAACCCTATTGTTGCCATATTTCTGTTGAGATGATCTGTGTTACTTTCAATTAATTTTAAGTATAACAAAAAATTTAGTAAAATAACTTAGTTATCATTAAGCTAGTGTTAGGAACATAAATTGTGATGAAGATTTTTAATTCAGAACTTCTGAAAACAAGACATTTGTACTACAGAGTCAGAGGTGGTTTCAGCCGGGTTGGTATCGAAAGGGTTAAGCACTATGAGAGAAAGGGTAGTTAGCGACTTGCAAAACCATGCAGGTAACTGTCATCCTGAGAGTAAACAGTCTGATAGTGAGGAGCAAGACTGAGCCACACCAAGCAAAACCTGTAAACATTATATTAGAGATGCTAAAGGTAAAAAAACCCACATGAGCAACAACTTAACTAAGCAATCTTGAGGGAGGGAGAGATGGAAAGAGAGAAGGAGGGGAAGGGGAGAGAGAGGAGAGAGAAAGAGAGAGATGAAAAGAGAAAGAGGGGAGAGGAGGAAGAAAGTAAGGGAGAGGGGGAGAAGAGAGAAGAAAAGAGAAAAGAAGAGAAAGAGGAAAAGAGAAAAAAAGAGAGAAATGGAGAGAAGGGAATGGAGAGGGGATAGAGAAGGGAGATGAGAGGGGAGAGAGAAGGGAGGGGAGAGAGGAGAGAGAAGGGAGAGGAGAGAGAAGGGAGGGGAGGAAGAAAGAGGAGGAGGGGAATAGAAATAGAGGGAGAAAGTGTGAAAGAAAGGAAGAGAGAGGAGAAAGAGGGAGGAGAGAGAAAGATGAATATAGAGAGAGAGGGAGAGGGAGAGGGAGAAGAAAAGAGAAAAGAATAGGAAGAAGAAGAGAAAGAAGAAAAAGGAAGAAGAAAAGGGAAAAGAAGAAGAGAGAGAGAGAGAAAATGAGAGAAGTGGTGATGGATATAGAAACTGTGGCCCAATTAAAAAGGTGATGAAAGAGATAAAGAAACACAGAGAGACAAGAAGTTTGCATCACCCAACTGTAAAGGTGTTCTCTTCAATAAACATGGTGTATCCCTGGGTAACACTCTTCTTTTTGTTTAGACTATTATGTCTAATTATTGGCTCATGGCCAGCAATTTTGAGGGGAGGGATAAGTAAATTACATCAACTACTGGTGGTTAGCTAATGTTATTTTATTGACCCCCTGAAGGAATAAAGGGCAGAGTCAAGTGTTAGAATTTGAACTCAAAACATTTAGAGTTGGAAAAAATGCTTGGTAGATATTTAACATCATTTCTGGAATAACTCTGAAATTTAATTTCACAATAAAAGAGTTAAAGGTGGAAGATACATGAAGTTAGAATAAAAATGAGGTGAGCAAATGCCACTGGATATGTGATATCAACGTGCATGAAAGACAGAGCACTAATGAGGTAACAGAAAAAAATGGTATAAAAGGAATCAGGTGTATGTGAAAGAGAAGACTGTACTGTTAAGGACATGAAATGTGTACCAATGGTGTATGTTGGGTGTGAATAAAATCCAGCTGTTCAAGTAGTTGCAACTTGTAGACAAAGAAGATCGAAGAAGGCATGGGAAGATCCAGTGAAAGCTGACTTCAGAATGCTGAACTTCATGAAAGAAATAACAAGAAGCCATAACAAGTGATGAAATGCAGTGTTGGAGAAAACTCATCTAACCCATGCAAGCACAAGAAAAAAAAATGCAAAAGAATGACGATGCTGTAACATATATGAGGTACATTCCAAAAGTTTAGAGACTGTTTTTAGGAGAGGCTGTTATAACTTGTTTTTCTTGTACACAACAATTTAATCTTTTGTTTATTTATTAACATGTTTTTACTGGAAGAAAAGAAAGAGAAAAACATTTAAAGTATGAAACATCAAATTATTTTTAAAAAATCCCCAAACTATCTCAGCAAGGAAACAAAGAAAAAGAATAGAAAGGTGGTAAAATTAAGCAGCAAAAGATAGCAGGAAGGGAGTAACAGGTTGTATGTCTCAGACAAAATGGTGTTTTTAGTCAAACATATTTGCAAAGGAATTGCTGCAGAGAATGGCTAGCAACATTCGCTGTTTCAACCACTCCACCTCACAGAGCTCATTTCCCAAATGACACTTATAATAACTATTGTAGATATAATTTTAGTATATCATTACTACATGTCTAATAGGCTGACCTGCTGACTTTTGTTATTGGAAATTGTAAGAGAAAGCTGCAACAGCACTTTGAACATACCCTATAAAATACTGCTTGTCATTGGTGACTAGTGTGCAGAATGCAGTTGGGATGTGAAGACAATTTGGACGCTTAGAGATGTTTCCTTCTTGAGCCATGCCAGGCTCATGAGGGCCAGTCTCTCTGGTTTCAATGGCATGTATATTCCCCACCTGGATGGGATGCCAGTCAGTTGTAGGTTTACTCATTTTTGCCAGCTGAGTGGACTGGAGCAATGTGAAATGAGGTTGTTTTGCTCACGAATACAATGCGTTGCTCGGTCCAGGAATTGAAACCACAATCTTATGATCATGAGTAGAACATCCTAACCACTAAGCCATATGCCTCCACTAATTTGGAAGCTTGCTATGCAATAAAGTTTAATATACATCTAATTGGCTGACCTGTAGACTTTTGTTATTCAAGATTGTAGGAGACAGCTGTAACAGCACTTTGTACACACCCTATAAAACATTGCTTATCATTAGTGATTAGTATGCAGATGGCAAGATGGTGTGAGGGCTGTTCCTATGGCATTAAGGTAGATTTGGCCACCCCCGTTAATGGGGACAAACCCAGATTCAAAACACTGGATGACATGACATAAGATGTCATTAAATTGGGCAAAAATGCTACAGAAACTTATGAACTGCTCCAGACTGCTGATAGATCGACTTGTATGAACCAAGCATATTTTTTACAAGTACATGAGGCCAGACAAAGCAAGTTCACAGAGAAATTCATGATGATACCCTTTTTTTTGGTAGCAAGGGTATCATCTACATCTAGTGGTCAAATGGTCAACAAACAGTACACTGTAGAAGTTTTGAGAGAGTTCAGGGAGAGATTTTATTGCAAAAGGCCAGAACACCTGTACTAGGATAATGCACCAGTCCACAATTCCATCCTGGTTACCAACAACTTAACAGAGACAGGCATCAAAACTGTTCCTTACCCTCCCAACAGTCCAGACTTTGATCCCGTGACTTTTGATTGTTCCCCAAGCTGAAGGTGGCTGTAACAAGAGCCCTGGACACCTTCACTTTGGAGGACTTCCATGGGTCCTCCAAAAATTGGCTGGAACACTACAACACATGCATTGAAGTCAGCGCATCCTACTTTGAAAGTAATAAGAGTTTTTGCACCACTTTGAAATTAATAAATGTCTCACCTGAAAATGTCTGGAAACTGGAATGCACCTTGAATGTGCACATTAAAAAAAAATTGAATGGGTACATCTGAAAACTTTTTGTTAAAAGTTTACTTGATGGAGGTTGATAATAATAATAATAATAATAATAATAATAATAATAATAATAATAATAATAATAATAATAATAATAACAATGATAATAATAACAATGATAATAATAATAATAATAATAATAATAATAATAATAATAATAATAATAATAATAATAACAATAATAATAATAATAATAATAATAATAATAATAATAATCCTTTCTACTATAGCCACAAGGCCTGAAATTTTGAGGGAGAGAGTCTAGTCGATTGTATCGATCCCAATGCATAACTGGTACCTATTTCATCAACCCTGAAAGGATGAAAGGCAAAGTCGACCTCAGCAGAATTTGAACTCAGAACATAAAGTTGGACAAAAAATGATAATAACAATAAAAGCAAAAACAATAACCATCACCATAGTTAAACACATAATAAAGTGTATAATTATTTACTCTGGAAAATGTTTTTTTTTTTCTCTAAAGATCAAACTTTTGGATTAAACCTTAACTAATCAACAAGAACCTACACAAAATTCTTCCTACTTCCATTCTTTTTCACTGGCTTTGTGTCTTTCCCCTCTCTCCCTCTCATCATCTTCCTCTTTCTTTTCCCCTTCTCTTTCTCCATTCTCCTCCCACTTTTCTTTGTGTATCACTTGGAGTCATTCTTCCATACAGACTGTTACAGTTAAGAGTTAATTGTAATTGGTTTTCCACTGGAGATTCACATTTCAAGTAACAAATTTTTCAATTCAAATGCTAAAATGATAATAACATTAATGATTTCAATTTTTTGCCACAAGGGCAGCTTGGGAGAGGGGATTAAGTTGATTACATGAACCCCAGTGTGTAACTGGTACTCCTTTAATCAACCCGGAAAGGATGAAAGGTAAAGTTGAGCTCAGTGAAATTTGAATTCATAAAGTAGTGGCACACGAAATACTGCTAAGCATTTTGCCCGGTGTACTAACAATTCTGAATAATAATAATAACAGCAACAACAACAATAATAAGGATAAAAAAAAATTAAAAAGTTATAAATCTCCTAAAAATAAATTAATTAAAATAAAAGATGTAAATAATATAAATGAAAATAGATCTAAAATAAAATAAAATTATGAAAAAGAGAAAAGATAACAAAAATTAAGTCATAATTTTCTTAATTATTTACATTTATAATTTTTACAGGTTGATAATTTTATAAATAAATAATTTTTATTAACATTTTCTGTGCGAGCTGATGCGAGTGCACATATGTATATGTGTGTATGTGTGTGTGTGCATGTGTGTGTGAGTGCATGTGTTTGAGTGGCTGATTAAAAAGAAAGAAGAGTTCATATAAATACATATATATATATATATATATATATATATATATATATATATATATAGATATGCAGGGCAGGGAAATCATCAATTAGTAATAAAATTAATAATTAACAATTCTGCCGGGTAGCTCAGTATGAAAAAACCTTTTTCGGTAAAAGTTTATAATCATAAATGTATAGGGATTGACAGTAACCTGCTTCTCCAACATACTGAGAATTCAGAAATAGCAGTCAAAGAACTACTGATTTCAAAACTACAAATTATTACTCCAGATTGATAGCTATCAATCTGGAGTAACAATTTGTAGTTTTGAAATCAGTAGTTCTTTGACTGCTATTTCTGAATTCTCAGTATGTTGGAGAAGCAGGTTACTGTCAATCCCTATACATTTATGATTATATATATATATATATATATATACACACACACACCGCTTCAACTTCTGGTGGAATAAACAATTGAAATAGAGGGAGAAGTGTTTCTTTACTCATTAAAAAACATCCAAACACCATCAAGGAAAGTTTATTTAACACGTTTTACTGAAAAGACAGATTGTGTGATTGAGCATGTAATCTGTAAAGCCTACTTCTTCAAGTACCCACCTGCCAGCACAACTACAAATAAATTCAGCTTCAGGACACAAAAATGCTCCCTGCCTGGCCAAAGAAAGAATTTGGGAATTTTGAAACTGATTTGATAAATAACATTAAAAAAAAAAAGATTTCCGCATTGTTCTAGCTCCTTTCTAATTTCTTAAAACATATCCATGGTATACTTCAAACCAATGTAAACACTCTTGACAACAAACAAAGACCCACACAAACAAGTACCATCGTGCATGAAAGACCTTTTACTAACACCATCATCCCATGAAGCTAAAACTTTAACATGCAACATTTTAAACACTGAAATGAAGGAGATTACCATCTTTCAAAACAAAAGAAAGAATATGTGGACTGTCTCACCAGGTAGTTCCATATCATTCTTAAAGACCACACCTATTGAATAGTTTATTAACTTATTCCATTTTTAGGTGTCGTCATTGGTCAAAAATTTTCTGAAGACAATAGTCTGTCATTCAAAATACTTTCTAATTTACTTTTACAGATATCTGTGTTTAATACGTAGTATATGCAAGGCAGCAAGCTGGTAAAATAGTTAGCACACTGAGCAGAATGCTTTGTGGCTTTTTGTCCATCCTTACACTCTGAGTTCAAAAACTGCTGAGGTAGACTTTGCCTTTCATCCTTTTGGGGTGAAATAAATGCCAGTTGAATTCTGGAGTTGATGTAATCAACTTATTCCACTCCCTCAAAATTGCTGGTCTTGTGCCAAAATTTGAAACTAATACAAGGTATATAGGCTTATCTGACTTGCTGGTGAGGTTGATAAGCACAATACAAGCACCCTAAAGTTGCACTATTAAAAAGAAACCCTCAATAATGTGGCATCATTTTACAATGGAGTGGCTATGTGGTAAGTAGCTTGCTTACCAACCACATGGTTCTGGGTTCAGTCTCACTGCGTGGCACCTTGGGCAAGTGTCTTCTACTAGGCCGACCAAAGCCTTGTGAGTGGATTTAGTAGACAGAAACTGAAAGAAGCCCATTGTATATATATATATATATATGTATGTGTGTTTGTGTGTCTGTGTTTGTTCCCCCACCATCAGTTGTGTGTTTGTGTGTGTGTGCTTGTACCACCACCATTGCTTGACAACTGATGGTGGTGTGTTTACGTCCTCGTAACTTAGCGGTTTGGCAAAAGAGACCGATAGAATAAGTACTAGGCTTACAAAGAATAAGTCCTGGGGTCGATTTGCTCGACTAAAGGTGGTGCTCCAGCATGGCTGCAGTCAAATGACTGAAACAAGTAAAAGAGTAACGAGTAAAGAGTTAATCTGTAAACTTTTACTGGTGTTATTGTTGTAGATGCAGTAGATGTTGCTTAGTCCTGATATGGCAAACTTAGGATTGAAAGGCCTTCATGCTGTGACTTACTTTTTATTATTTCAGAGACTATGTTATATTGCTTAATATTCCCAACACTGAGGATGGCAGGCTGGCAGAATCATTAGCATGTCGGGTAAAATGCTTAGTGGCATTTCATCCATTTTTACATTCCGAGTTCAAATTCTGGTTGACTTTGCTTTCATCATTCCAGGGTCAATAAAATAAGTATTGGCTGAACATTGGGGTTGATATAATCGACTTAATCCATCCCCTGAACTTGCCAGCCTTGCACCAAAATTTGAAAACAATATGCTGAGTATTATTTAGGTTTATAAAGTCATATTTGGAGGATCATTCAAGAAGTTCCAGAAAAATTGTTTCTATTAATGATTATTTGCCATGATGCCTAGCACTCCTCACCGTCTCTATATCTATGTCTCTTTTGTCAAGTGTCTCTCATTTTCTAAATCTCCTGATTCCACTATTCCAAAAAGGAAGAAAGATTTTCTCCTACTCTAGGCACAAGGCCCGAAATTTTTGGGGGAGAAGGCCAATCGATTAAATCAATCCCAGTATGCAACTAGTACTGAATTTACTGACCCAGAAACGATGAAAAACAAAGTCAACTGCAGAGGAATTTGAACTTGGAACGTAAAGACACACAAGATTTTTTTAAATATTGAAAGAGAAAAACAACATTTGACATCACCCAAATGTATTTAAAAAATTAGTCTTTTACTAATACTATTGTTCTTTTAAAAACTTCGTTCACTTTACTTTTGGTTAGCACCAATCCATTTAAACCTTCTGCCTTTCTCCATTTTCTTTCTTGACCTGCAGTATTGTTTGAGAGAAAGCTAGTTGCTATTTCTAAAAATAAATGTTACCCAAATCTCCCCTGTAAGGCAGTGAATAACAATAATGATGGGTGTGTGTGTGTGTGTGTGTGTGTGTGTGTGTGTATTTGTATGTGTGTATATATATATATATATGTATACATACACACACACACATTTATATACATATGCATGTATATATATATATATATATATATATATATATATATATATATATAGCGAGATCGTTGCCGGTGCCCCTGGACTGGCTCATGTGCGGGCGACACATGAAATCTTTCGAGCGAGATCGTTGCCAGTGCCCCTGGACTGGCTCTTGTGCGGGTGACACATGAAATCTTTCGAGTGGGATCGTTGCCAGTGCCCCTGGACTGGCTCATGTGCGGGCGACAAATGAAATCTTTCGAGCGGGATCGTTGCCAGTGCCCCTGGACTGGCTCATGTGCGGGCGACACATGAAATCTTTCGAGCGAGATCGTTGCCGGTGCTCCTGGGCCGGCTCTTGTGCGGGTGACACATGAGGTTTTTTCGAGCGAGATCGTTGCCAGTGCCCCTGGACTGGCTCATGTGCGGGCGACACATGAAATGTTTCGAGCTGGATCGTTGCCAGTGCCCCTGGACTGGCTCATGTGCGGGCGACACATGAAATCTTTCGAGCAGGATCGTTGCCAGTGCCCCTGGACTGGCTCATGTGCGGGCGACACATGAAATCTTTCGAGCGAGATCGTTGCCGGTGCCCCTGGGCAGGCTCTTGTGCGGGTGACATATGAGGTTTTTTCGAGCGAGATCGTTGCCAGTGCCCCTGGACTGGCTCTTGTGCGGGTGACACATGAAATTTTTCGAGTGAGTTCGTTGCCAGTGCCCCTGAACTGGCTCTTGTGTGGGACCGTCGTAGGATTTTCGAGCGAGATCGTTGCCAGTGCCCCTGGACTGGCTCATGTGCGAGCGACACATGAAATGTTTCGAGCGGTATCGTTGCCAGTGCCCCTGGACTGGCTCTTGTGCGGGTGACACATGAAATTTTTCGAGTGAGTTCGTTGCCAGTGCCCCTGAACAGGCTCTTGTGTGGGACCGTCGTAGGATTTTCGAGCGAGATCGTTGCCAGTGCCCCTGGACTGGCTCATGTGCGGGCGACACATGAAATGTTTCGAGCGAGATCGTTGCCAGTGCCCCTGGACTGGCTCATTTTCGGGCGACACATGAAATCTTTCGAGCGAGATCGTTGCCAGTTCCCCTGGACTGGCTCTTGTGCGGGTGACACATGAAATGTTTCGAGCAGGATCGTTGCCAGTGCCCCTGGACTGGCTCATGTGCGGGCGACACATGAAATCTTTCGAGCGGGATCGTTGCCAGTGCCCCTGGACTGGCTCATGTGCGGGCGGCACATGAAATCTTTCGAGCGGGATCGTTGCCAGTGCCCCTGGACTGGCTCATGTGCGGGCGACACATGAAATCTTTCGAGCGGGATCGTTGCCAGTGCCCCTGGACTGGCTCTTGTGCGGGTGACACATGAAATGTTTCGAGCGGGATTGTTGCCAGTGCCCCTGGACTGGCTCATGTGCGGGCGACACATGAAATGTTTCGAGCGGGATCGTTGCCAGTGCCCCTGGACTGGCTCATTTTCGGGCGACACATGAAATCTTTCGAGCGAGATCGTTGCCGGTGCCCCAGGGCTGGCTCTTGTGCGGGTGACACACGAAGTTTTTCGAGCGAGATGAGCGTGGTCGTTGCCAGTACCGCCTGACTGGCCTTCGTGCGGGTGACACGTAAAAGCACCCACTACACTCTCTGAGTGGTTGGCGTTAGGAAGGGCATCCAGCTGTAGAAACTCTGCCAAATCAGATTGGAGCCTGGTGTAGCCATCTGGTTTCACCAGTCCTCAGTCAAATCGTCCAACCCATGCTAGCATGGAAAGCGGACGTTAAACGACGACGACGACACAGACATATATATTTTTGTCGGATGTTTGTTTCATAGTTGTTGAATACAAAACAGACAAACATAGAAAATTCACACACGCATGCATGCATACTCACACACACACACACACACACACACACACACACACACACACACACACACACACACACACAGATACATGTAACAGGGATATTTCTGAAAAAAATATCAAGAAGTATTTATTTATCTAAGTGGTTAATCTGCTTTCCCCACTGCCCACCAAAATAAGTTAAACATGCCAAAGTCAGAATCAATGATCTCTGAAATATGTAACCAATTCTTAAACTTCAAGATGTCTTCAAGATGCCACATCTGTAAATAACATGTGGATAACAACATCTCCATTTTGAAGTAAGTCAGCCATGCAGTAGTGAAGGAACGTTTAACTGGGGCTTTCTTGCTATCAGGCTTTCAGACTACAAATTTAGCTAAGCACAAACATGTACACACGCACGCACACACGCACGCACAGACAACCACACACACACAAACACACACACACACACACACACACACACACACACACAATACAAATGCACACGTGTGTGTATTTGTGTGTATGTGTGTATTTGGATAAGTTTATGTCCCACGGGGGCCAAAGCCTGATGTCTTGGGTTTGAGATATACATACACACATACATACATACACACACATACACACACATACACACATATTTATATATATTACATATACATACATACACACACACACACACGCACACACACACACACACACACACACACATATATATACACACACACGCACATATATATGTATATATACACACACACAAAAAGAGAGAATGTAAGCTTTCACTGGTCTCTCAGATAAAGTGTTATTACCAAAATATCAAATTCTTTTCCTTGCCATGGCATACCAGCTTATCAAAACAGACAAACTTTGAAAATATATTTTGGGATCAACTCATACTACAACCAGTTTCTTTGGAAACTGTTGTTTTCTCTTTACCTGACTGCATGTGGAGTTTGTATGTATATGGGTTCTCTCATGGACAGTTATATCATAGTTGACATTCAACTGAAAGGCTAAAGATGTGTTCTAAGAAACAAATGAAGAGCATTTTGAGAAAGGACAAGATGAGCGTCAATGAGCCTAAGGGTACTGTCGCTGACGATGGTAGCTGTAAGGAAGTGAGGTTCATATCCAGGAGATGGAGGAAAAGAGTGAGAAAATAGAATGAAGCACAATGTGGCTTTCAACATTACTATCTTCAACACCAACACACACACACACACACACACACACACACACACACACACACACACACACAGGACCCCCTTCAGTCATGAATGACCATGGGACTGCACTCAGAAATTTCCTCTCTGAAGCATAAGGTTGTTTATGGAGACCAGCAGTTGCCCATGCATACCAGCTTCTCCTCTCCATGCCACCAATGTTATCCAAAGGGAAGGCAAAATCTGATACAGTTAGGCACTGGTGATGTTGCAACTCATTTCAGCTGAGTGAATTGGATCAATGTGAAATTAAGTGCCCTGCTCAAGAACACAACCATAACCCAGCTTGGGAATTGAACTCCCTATCTCATGATCGTGAGTCTGATGCTCTAAGTTTACACACACATATATATATGTACCAACAGGCAATGCTTAAAAGTCTATGTTGGAGCTGTTCAGCTATTAAAAATTTCAATACTAATTGAAGTGAATAGTGGACTTTGTCATCAGATTGTGATGGACATTTGAAATTTTAAAAACTGTGGTACCAGTGCCATGTTGCACATAAAAGCACCTACTACACTCTCAGAGTGGTTGGCATTAGGAAGGGCATCCAGCTGTAGAAACTCTGCCAAATCAGATTGGAGCCTGGTGCAGCCACCCCGTTCACCAGTCCTCAGTCAAATCATCCAACCCATGCTAGCATGGAAAGTGGACGTTAAACGATGATGATGATGATGATGGCAAATGAAAGACAGAAGATCTATATTAATGGAGATATTTCCTCCATCTGGCTGCTTTTCTTTCTACAAAAGGAGAGGTTACATTGCGGAACTGTTATTTTAATGTGTTCTATTTATTTATCACCTGATGAGACACATCTGCACCACCAGATGCTCCTGAACCAGTTGTTGAGTGTCCTACCCATGAGGGATCAATGCTAGATGTGTTGAAACAATTGTTGTGATTAATAATAAATTATCTTATATTCCATCTTCTGTCTTTTATTTGCCGTTTACATAACGATCACTGTGAAAGTGGCCATGCCTTAACAGTAAGCCACCAGGTGTAAACCATTCGTTTTATTATCCAATATATATATATACATATATATATATATATATATATATATATATATATATATATATATATATATATATATATATATATGCATAAATGGGTACAAGACGTCACCAACAGTAAACAACATGAAATACGAAAACAAATGAGTTAAATATACAAATAATGAGAGAAAAAATGGAAAACAAGACAAGTAATATAAAGAACGACCCTTCATCAGTTGTTAGCTGTCTATCTACTTCCCATTTCGAGCAATCAATATGTATATATAGATAGACAGATATTTATATATATGTATAATATTAATTCTATTTGGGTTTCAACCTTGGAATTTACTTTATGAAGTCTGTCCATGAGTATCAGCAACTAAATACTATCAGCCAACAAGAATGGGTTTCTTCACTGATGATATGCCTGAAAATATAAACGTTAGCAAGAATTCAGGTAGTAACTTGTGTTATTGCATAATTCTACAATTGTCTCATTGGTGCTTTACCAGAAGTTTATTGTCAGAATATTATCATATAATATATGAAATTATACATCAAATCAGTATTATTCCAGAAAATACTGCAAAAATTATATCCATCCACACACACACACACACACACACATATGTATATACCATGACTCTGATGAGAGTAACATTAACTCCCTCAGTCGTTCAATTTTTCTCAACCAATTAATGGAGTAATTGAGTAAAATAATTCATGAATAAACCTATAATCATAATCAGAAACAGCTGTTAGTGGAATTTACTACAATAAAGGAATATGTAATGATGTACCTCATCTTATATATATATATATATATATATATATATATATAGTTAAAACTTACTTGCAAATGGACGCATAGCGTTGGATAATATAATAATACAAATGATATATAAGCATGTGCATGTATACATACATATGTATATACCTACATCTACATGTATATATAGATGCATATGCGGGTACAAGACGTCAAAAAACGTGGGGAAAAAAGGAAGGGAGCATTGACAAAGCACAAAAAACGGACGAACAGGTCGCGGTCTCAAACGACAAAAATATTTTGACAAATTAAATTTAAGTGTTGAAGTGAATCTAAAGTTTTTTGTGTTTTATTTCAAATGGCTTATAAACACCTTCTACACTGCAATTGTATATATATATATATATATATATATATATATGTATATATATATATATATATATATATATATATATATATATATATATATATATATATATATATATATATATATATATATATATATATATATATATATATATATATATATATATATATATATATATATATGTATATATATATATATATATATATATATATATATATATATATATAATACAAAGAATATATATACGTGTATACACACATATATGTACATACTTACATCTACATGTGTATATACATGCATATCAGTGTACAGGACGTTAGAACAATAAACTACAGACAACGGAACGAACACATAGGAAAACGGAAAGCCCCTTGGAATTATATATATATATATATATATATTTAAAATATAGATATGCAGGGCAGGGAATCATCAATTAGTAATAAAATTAATAATTAACAATTCTGCCGGGTAGCTCAGTATGAAAAAAACATTCTTCGGTAAAAAACATTTATAATCATAAATATATAGGGATTGACAGTAACCTGCTTCTCCAACATACTGAGAATTCAGAAATAGCAGTCAAAGAACTACTGATTTCAAAACTACAAATTATTACTCTAGATTGATAGCGATATTTTTGATACACACAAAATCGCTATCAATCTAGAGTAATAATTTGTAGTTTTGAAATCAGTAGTTCTTTGACTGCTATTTCTGAATTCTCAGTATGTTGGAGAAGCAGGTTACTGTCAATCCCTATATATTTATGATTATAAATGTTTTTTACCGAAGAAGGTTTTTTTCATACTGAGCTACCCGGCAGAATTGTTAATTATTAATTTTATTACTAATTGATGATTCCCTGCCCTGCATATCTATATTTTAATAATAACTCTAAGGTGGATGGTTAAACCGCAGGAATTCGTACGAGTCTCTTTCCTAAGCGGGACTATTTCTGATACACACTGAATTGAAATTCATTAGGGCGAGGGATTTTGAACTTACTGGCCGATAAATTTCTTAACGTCTTCCTCACGTGGTATTGATGTTCACATGGTCAAAATTAACGTGAGTTATTTAGACATTAACAAATTTATTAGAATATTTAGCTGAAGATCAGAATAGAGTATTATGTACTCTTAACTGTGAAACAATTGTACTAAATTAACTAAAGGCAAGTGTTTTTACTCTTCTCTACTGTTTTTTGTTCTGTGTGTATCAAAAATATCGCTATCAATCTAGAGTAATAATTTGTAGTTTTGAAATCTGTAGTTCTTTGACTGCTATTTCTGAATTCTCAGTATGTTGGAGAAGCAGGTTACTGTCAATCCCTATATATTTATGATTATATATATATATATATATATATATATACTGGCACAGGCATGGCTGTGCGGTAAGAAGCTTGTTTCCAAACCACATGGTTCTGTGTTCAGTCCCATGTGTGGGATATATATATATATATATATATATATATGCAAATTTGTATGTTTTGCTTTATGTATGTATTCTCATGCATATAGCTGCATAACTAGACATGCTCATATATTCTTAAATGATAAACTTCTGGAAAGTTACACAGATTTCTACATTTCCAGTGATGGATTGGATCTGTTGTCTTTGAATCAGCTTTCTCTTTTCTTGTTTTTGAGAAACCTATTTTCTCGAGATTGGTATTTAGGCAGTGTGTTACATATCTCAGTGCCCCAATAATTACAGGTATAAACCTGAACTTGTAATCTGGATATGGAAACGCTTAGTTTAGAATAGGGGCAGCTAATGAAGGAAATATTCTCTATGTGGCCTGTTTGTTTTCTATGCTCTGTTTATGTTCTGTTTTTCATTTTGTCCATGTTTTGTTTGCAATGTCCTGTACCCAGATATGCATCTATATATACATGTAGATGTAAGTTTGTACATACATGTACGTATATATGCATATACTCACATATTATTTGTATTATGTATGTATGTATGTATATATGTATGTACGTATGTATGTATGAATGTATGTATATAAGTATGTATGTATCTCTATGTATGCATGCACACAAAAACACATTTATAAGTGTTTGTGTGTACATCTCATGTACACACAGCGCTAACATTCTTGTTTTGTTTCTTCTGATCCTTCAAATCCGTGTTAGAGGGTGGTAGAAAGAGCTGGAAAAATAGTGGGGCCTGATAGCTGGTGGATGATTGATGGTTATTATCCAGCTGCAATATTCCCCTATTCTTTGGACAATTTCATCCAGCCCTATCCTCTATCCTACAATACATCCACTACACTGCGTTCAATTCATCTCCTCCCACTGCCAGCATCATTACCATCACCAACAAACCATCACCACAGCTACTACTACCTCGACTAACATGGTTGAACTCCACCACAATATAATGAAATTTCCTCATATCATTGTAGCTGAACTGCAGTAAGGCGAAGGAACCCCTTTGTGGTTGTTTGACCTGCTAGGAATAGCAACCAAATTTCTCTTAAAGTGGACAGAACTATTTGATAATAAAAAAAAAAGAAAAAGAAATGTATGTATGGACACATTTGATTATGCAGTCCTAGATATACTATGCCTGAAATATAAGAAAATAAATGAATAAATATATAAGTAAAGGAAAAAATATAAGCTTGTCGGGATTGGAACATCTTTGATCATAGGTTGGATCAATCAGACCTGACCTGGGGTTAAACAACAACAACAAAACAGCAATAGCAACAACAATAACAACAACTACCACAAAAATAGCAACAACAACAACAACAACAACAATCACAACAACCACAAAAGCAACAACAACGACAATAACAATACTAACAATGGTAGCAACAATAACATTAACAGCAACACTGGAGGAAAACAACAACAACAAAAACGCTGACAGCAACAACAATATCTCTAGGTGATGACAGCAGCTCCTGTGAAGTTCACTGTTCTACACACAGGCACACACACACATACACACACACACACACACACACATACAGGCACCCCCCACCTACACACCCACTCTGCACACACAAATCACACAGCTTTATAGCAGGAAGAGAGAAAGAAAGATGGGGGTGAGAAAAGAAATAAGGAAAGAGCAGCTGGGAGCTTTCAGTAGCCTCCTTAGTTAAGGCTCTTCCTGTTTTCATACCCTCTAGCTTTTGTTTCTGTATAACTGCCACCCCTTTAAGTCTGCTTGCTTGGGAAGGGAACATATTTTGGGGGCGGTTTTTGATCTTCTTGTTATTCTCATTCCATCTTACACCTTAATGTACCGATCTTCTCCTTTGCTTCCTCCACAAAATGATAATAACAGTTGTAAATTTAGGCACAAGGGCAGTAGTTTTGTAGGGAGGGGGTTCATCAATAAAATAGCCTCCAGTACTTGACTGGTACTTTATTTCATCGACCCTGAAAGGATTAAAAAGTAAGGTTCACCTTGGAAGAATTTGAACTCAGAATGTGAAGAGCTAGAATGAATACTCTTATACTCTTATACTTGTTTCAGTCATTTGATGGTGGCCATGCTGGAGCACTGCCTTTAGTTGAGTAAATTGACCCAGGACTTATTCTTTGTAAGCCTAGTACTTATTCTATCGGTCTCTATTGCCGAACCGCTAAGTTATGGGGACGTAAACACACCAGCATCGGTTGTCAAGCGATGTTGTGGGAGACAAACACAGACACACAAACATATACACACACACATACATATATATACATATATACGACGGGCTTCTTTCAGTTTCCGTAAACCAAATCCACTCACAAGGCCTTGGTTGGCCTGAGGCTATAGTAGAAGACACTTGCCCAAGGTGCCACACAGTGGGACTGAACCCGGAACCATGTGGTTGGTAAGCAAGCTACTTACCACACAGCCACTCCTCTGCCTAATACTGCAAGTTATTTTTATAACCACTCTGATTACTCTGGTTGCAATAAAATATTCTGCTCAATACCACAGATTTCCTTATACCATAATGAGTACCAGTCAGTGGCTCTCATGGCTTCTGATCTTAAGTGATTGGAAGTGTTATCATGTACATGTTTTGTCTCAATATAAAAGATGGGCTACAGCAAATATTCTGTTCAATACAACAGATTTGCTTGTCAGTTGTTTGACCTTAACCAGTTGAGCATGTCCCTTAGTGGCTGATGATATGTGGATCTCTGATCCAGAGCAGAAGTAGTGGAGCAGCATCATAGCTATGTGTTGAGAGGAATTCTTTGGGGTTTCAATAATTCACCTCTTGAAATATTGGTGTTCCATTCAGCACCTTGGACAGGCTGGACCTGATAATAATAATAATAATAATAATAATAATAATAACAATAATAATGATAATGATAATGATAATAATAATAATAATAATAATAATAATAATAATAATAATAATAATAATAATAATGATGATAATAATAATAATAATAATGATGATGATAATAATAATAATAATAATAATAATAATAATAATAAGTTTTGTCTTGGTATAAAACGATCAGCTACAGCAAATATTCTGCTCAATACCGCAGATTTTCTTGTCAGCTGTTTGACCTGAACCAGTTGAGCATGTCCCTTGGTAGCTGATGATATGTGCATCTCTGATCATGAGCAGAAGTAGTGGGGGAGCATCATAGCCATGTGTTGAGAGGAATTCTTTGGGGTTTGAATAATTCACATTTGGAAACATGGGTGTTTTGCTCAACATCCTTAAACAAACCTTATTCAGGGACCTTTTGAGCAGGATGGGCTGCTCGACCTGAAGAAAATTCTAACTGGGCCCCTCCTGCGAGGACATGCGCTGTTTATCTTGATATGAGATCACCATGTCGTGCACATATGGTTGTGATGCATGTGCCTGGTGTACCCTTATCAGACGGCTAGTCATGATGGGTATACTGGGTTTCATATATTTTACCCAGTGTCACTTTGATAGCATGCACTGCTCTCTCACTCAATAATAATAATAATAATGATAATAATAATAATAATAATAATAATAATAATAATAATAATAATAATAATAATAATAATGGCTTCAAATTTTGGTACAAGGTCAGCAATTTTGGGGGTTAGGTAAGTTGATTATATCAACTCCAGTGTAACACAGGCACAAATTTTATTGACCCTTAAAGGATGAAAGGTAAAGTCGACCTTGGCAACACTAGAACTGAAAACAAAATGCTGCAAGAAATGTTCCTTGATGATTTCTTCTGTTATCCAGAATTTGAACTCAGAATATAAGAATAGACAAAATGCCACTAAGCATTTTGCCCAGTGTGCTAATGATTCTACTCTGATTCAAACACCAAGCCAAAAATTATACATATATACAGGGTGCAGTGGTAAAATTGTTGCCATTTTGCATTTTTAATTTCATGCATGTGCATTATTTATTTTTGACTTTGTTGACTGCACAGTATGGTAGGGTCAGTTGGACACCATCCGTGAGAAAAACAGCACCATGATGCAATTCATTTTGCCAGAAATTTGGAAATCTAATCAAGATATCCTTGGCCTGAAGAGTAGCTGGTGGTATACCTCTTGCTTGGATTTTATCACTTCTGAGATTCCTGGGTCCACTTGCTATGAAATGTATGTAGCCTGGATTTTTCCTACTACATTCCGTAGCTCTTGTATATATATATATATATATATATATATATATATATATGTATGTAAATATATATGTATATATTTACATACATATATATATATATATATATATGTATATGTATATATACACACTTATATATGTATGTATACACACACCTCTATTTATATGTAGGCACAAAACTTGAATTGTGAGAAAACCCCTCTATTTCAGTTTTAATAAAAAAAAGTACTCCATTCTCTACAGTATGTCCTGTGCATTCCTCTCTCAATTTCTGACTTAAACCAAAGTATATATTTATGTACATACACATACAGAATTTCATGTTGCCTCTTTTATCTGGCAATGATATTTCCCACAGTGTAAATATTTTATTCTTTCTCTGGTTTCAATCATTGGACTATGTAGCCCAAAAGAGCTACCACCTTTAAGGTGTTTTTGTTGATCATATCAATCACAGGGGTTATTTCAATCTGCCACTTGTATTATTAATCTCTGTATATTGAACCATCATGTTACAAAGAATAAAAAGAAGCAAAATGAAAAAAAAAAAAGCTCAGAAGGTGTTGGATTTCAACATAGAGATAGAAGCACTCACACTCATTATAAGAATTAACCAGAATTTCGAGAAGTGAGAGATGAAATATTTATTCCAATTATTGATTTCAAATTTTGGCGCAAGGCCAGCGATTTTGAGGTAGAGCGTAAGTTGATTACACCAATCACAGAGTTCAACAGGTACCTATTTTATCCATCCCTGAAATGATGAAAGGCATATTGCTCGGTCTGCTTACAATTCTGTTGCCTCATTTATTCCATGTATTTGTTTCAAAGTTTGGCACAAAGCTAGCAAGTTCAGGATGAATGAGATATGTTGGTTGCATTGACTCCAGTGTTCAACTGGCACTTATCTCATTGACTCTGAAAGGATAAAAAGCAAAGCCAACCTTGGTGGAACTTGAACTCAGAATGTAAAGATGGACAAACTATGACTAAGCATTTTACCTCACTGCCTCATTTCTTCTATACATTAACAGCTGTTTCATAATCT
>NC_142930.1:86968195-86990695 GCF_046866305.1 Octopus bimaculoides | reverse complement strand
AATAATAATAATAATGTTAATAATAATAATAATAATAATAATAATAATGATAATAATAATAATAATAATAATAATAATAATAATAATAATAGTAATAATAACTTTAAGAAGAACAACAATTACAATGACAATAATAATAACGATAATAATAAGAATAATAACAACATCAACAACAATATGAATAATAATAAAAACAAAATACTAAAATGACGACATTGATAATTATAATGATGATGATGAGGATGATAATTACCATTTCTTTATTTATGACAGGGCTCATATAATAACAACAATAATAATAATAATAATAATGATGATAATAATAATAATAATAATAATAATAATAATAATAATAATAATAATGATGATAATAATAATAATAATAATAATAATAATAATAATAATAATAATAATAATAATAATAATAATGATAATAATGATAATAATAATAATAATAATAATAAAGCATAGCAAAATGTAGAAGTAGTTGAATGAAGAGTGCTTGGAAATGTTTATAAACAACTTCTCAGTTTGTGTTTAAATCTCTATAAACAGTTTCAAGTGGAGCAACAGACACACAGACAGACAGGCAGACATAAAATTGCTAGACAGCCTTATATGTACAAGTTAATTACTTTCTAACAAAATCTGGTAATGAAATAGAGCCCATTGAATTTTCAGTAATATTCTTAAGGGGCTGAAAATCTATATACTTAAAAAAGAATCATATCCTAGATTGTACATCAAAATAAATGGAAATTTAAGAGATGTATATTGTACTTCTTGTCTGCAAGTCTGCTGCCTGTATCTTTAATATACATTATACATATGTGTATTTCCATGTATGCCCAGGTAGTGGCCAGTGCTGGATTAACCATTAAGCAAAATAAGCATGTGCTTACGGCATCAAGGGAAAGAAGGGACACCACAGAAATGGTACATGGTTTATGGTACAAAAGAAATCACTTTAAACTTGCTAAAATAATATTCGGGATGCCTTTATCTCTACTAAGTATAGATGCAGATGTGTTACCCAAGATTAATTTTGAGGATTGGATCAAAGACATGCAATTCAAAGAAGTAGAAGTGAAACTTTTCAAATATAAATAAAATGGAAGTATACAAAAATAAACATTATTTTCCCTCTTACCGTTTTGTTTCGTCTTGAAAAATAAAAATTTATTCTATGGTTTGTTATTGTTTATATTTTGAATTACATAATCTTTTATGAGGTACCAAAATCTTTTAAGTGCTTAGGGCCTCGATGGGACTTAATCCGGCCCGGGTAGTGGTATAGCTAATAGGGGAGAGAGACCACTCTTCTCAACCAAATTTTTCAGCATCTCTTTCACGTCACAGCTATCTCAGTAGTTGTCATGACATTGTTACTGAAATGTAAAATTAATGAATGTAGAATACAATTACATATACTACAGCTAACGAATATTTCTTATTTATCTTTAATCTTCTGCTTGTTTCAGCCACTGACTACGGCCATGCTGGGGCACCATCTTGAAGGGTTTTCAATTGAACAAATCAACCCCAGGACTTATTGCTTTATAATCCTGGTGCTTATTCTATTGCTCCCTTTTTGCCAAACTGCTAAGTTACGGGGACGTAATGCACCAACACCGGTTATCAAGTAGTAGTGGGGAACAAACACAAATACAGACACACACACACACATGCACACACACACACCTATACAACAGACCTCTTACAGTTTTTGTCTACTAAATCCACTCATAAGGCTTTGGTCAGCTTGGGGTTATAGTAGAAAACACTTGCCCAAGGTGCCATGTGGTGGGCAGCTTCTTACCACACAGTGGCAAGCTTCTTACTCCACAGTCACACCTGCACCTATGAAATATTTCTTGTAATATATGAGAGGTTAGTTAATGATTATTTGGTAGGTGTTACAGTGTATTTTTTGGTTGTGTTCAGTTCCCCTAAGCTGGCTATGTTTATGATACTGAATCCAGGTACAAACATATTTCAATAGAAGACTTGAACTTTGACATGAAATTAAGTTTGAAGAAAATCTTAAAACCTTTTAAAAGTATTTTTAGGTGTGGATGTGTGGTAAGAAGCTTGCTTCCCAACCACATGGTTCCAGGTTCAGTCCTACTGCATGACACCTTGGGCAAGTGTCTTCTACTATATGTGTGTGTGTGTGTGTGTGTGTCTGTGTGTGTGTGTTTTGTGCCTGTGTTTGTCCTCCCACCACCATTGTTTGACAACTGACGTTGGTGTGTTTGCACCCCTGAAACTTAGTGGTTCAGCAAAAGAGACTGATAGAATAAGTACTAGACTTACAAGGAATTAAGTCCTGGGGTTGATTTCTTTGACTAAAAAGTGGTGCCTGAGCATGGTCACAGTTAAATGGCTGAAACAAGTAAAACAAAATAAAAGAAAATTAAAGGATTTAAAAAGCATGTGGCTTAAAGCTGAAAATTCCTTTAAATCACACTTAACTGTTTTGAAAATCAGGATCACATAATAAGTATTAGATGTACTCTGTCTTTAATAATATTGATTGTCAGAGTTGGAGTACCTTTGATTATATGTTTGTTAATCAACGATGACAAAAGGTACATATGAAAGGTTGAGCCAACAGAAAACCCTCCATGTGGTCACTCGACACATTAGAAATAGCAGTCAAAATTTCTACTAAATCACATTCTGTCTACTAATCCCATTCTGTCTACTAATCCCATTCTGTCGATATTCATTCTACTAAATCACATTCTACTAAATCACATTCTGGTTTGTCTTTCCCCGCATACACTTTGTTAGCTGTGATCAAGTGGACCCATGATTAAAGGTGTTCCAACAGTGATCGTCCAATTTTAAAAAAAGAATAAACACACTGGATAATTAAATGAAGCAGCCAGAACAGGATCATCTGCTCAATCAGAACTAAACTAAAAAGAAACAAAACAACAAAAAAAAAGAAGAAAAAACATATGAAAGGCACAGGAAATATATATTATAAATATGATTGACTGATTCTTCTCACCGCAGCTCATAAATGCCTATAAATGTAGTCAATAATCATTTAGACATTGAAGTAATAGAAATGGTACCACAATACACTAAACACTTTACATTATTTAGCTTTTGTTTTTTACTCATGTCTTGATTTTGAAATCCCATAGGTTTGATTTTGTCTTTTATCCCCTTATGCTTAATGAAATAACAATCAGGCATATATTGGCATTAAATCAATTTGCTTGACACTCCTATTAAAAGTTAATCAATTGTGCCAACATAAAAAGTCAATATTACTAAGAACTATATTTCCTACTTGTCTATATTCTTTTTTATAGTTTTACATTTATTTGTTAATTATATGTATTATGTGTTGGGTAGTTTTAGAAATATTTTTGTTAGTATCTATCTTCCTTTTTTTTTTATCTTGATTTGAACTCACACTACTCAACGTGACACCAAGTGCAGAAAAACAAAACATTTACATTAAAGGTCTTACTATCTCCGTTGCTCTATATGAGTGCTACAAATACCTGTGTGTTGATTAAAATATATTTCACCAGAGCAATGAGAATGATGGTAGAGTGACCAAAGAATATTAGTCCACACTTTTAAAACAATATAGAACTCAAAATTACCCCTTTCAATACGACACTATCTCAGAGTATTTTGCCAGATTGGTACTGATACCAAGAGAGAAAAAATAAGTTCCTATTTCCTATTGACTGGCTCATAGATAATATCTGATCCATAGATATGAAAATCCAAAATATTCTTTTCTACTCTTGGCACAAGGTCTGAAATTACTGCGTTGGGGGCCAGTCAATTAGATCAACCCCAGTATGCAAGTGATACTTAATTTATTGACCCCAAAAGGATGAAAGGCAAAGTTGACATTGGAAGAATTTGAACTCAGAACATAAAGACAGATGAAATACCGCTCAGCATTTTACTCAGTTTCTGCTGATCGCCACCTTAAAACCCAAAATATTTTGACATTAATAAGAAACTTCTACAAAAATAGAAAATATTGGCAGGCTCTTTCTCAGATGAAACATGTGGGGAAGAAGGCTTAAAGATCAGCACTGACAGCCTTTGAGTGGTGTATGTCATCATTTACTTAACATCTGCTAAACAACAAGAAAAAGTAAATTTATTAAATGCTAATTAAGTGTAGAGAACAACATCTTACGGGTCAGTCATGAACTTCTCAAAAAGCATTGATATTTACTTCTCAATCATTTTCTAGAGGACCACAGAATTACTTGACTAACATAAACTAAACTGGTACTTTGTCACTTATGACAATGAAAGTTCCACTTGATCCATCAACAGGACAGCCTGCTCATGAAATTAATGTGCAAGTGGCTGAGCACTCCACAGACATGTATGACATTAGTGTAGTTCTCAGGGAACTTCAATGTGATACAGTATATGAGAAGGCTGGTCCTTTGAAATACGAGTACAACTCAGCCTTGTCAGCTGAGTGGACTGGATCAATGTGGACTGGATCAACGTGGATCATTGGCACTGGGAATGTACTTGTTTGGTAAGTGGCATTCAAAGCCAATATGTTTATCCTTCCATGAGGGTAAACATACTTCAAAGTACTATTAACAGAAGTAAAAAATAGGAATAATGATTTTATAAATTGAATGAATGTATAAATATATATACACAAGACAGAGAAAACAGAGGATTTAATCTGAATGTGTCTCCTGGACAATTTATTGCATTTTAAATCTTGACACAAAGCCAGCAATTTCAGGGGAGGGGCAAGTCGATTACATCGACCTCAGTACGCAACTGGTATTTATTTTATCAACCTTGAAAGGATGAAAGGTAAAGTCAACCTCGGAATCCCTGGCCCATATATTAAAAGTCCAAAGAACAACAATTCAGTTAATTACCGATTCCAAAATTAAATGAAGAAGCACTGACTAGTTCATAAAAGAAGATATATTTCATATTGAAAGTAATAACTGTAGGTGTATTAATGATTTTATGAAAGTAACAAATAGGAGAAAACAAAATGTGATGAGGGGAAAAAGAAACAAAAAAGAAAGATTCTTGAATCTGATAAAACTCACCTGTAACTGATTTTCAACAGATGCAGTGGATTATGTTACTGAAGGGTGACTAAATGTTTTTGACACTTTATAGTAGGCTGCACTAATAAGAAATAAATGGAAACTGAATAGAATGATTTTCATGATCTTGATTAGCATATGTATCCTTCCTTGTTTTAAGATTCTAGCGTGCAATTTGAAATAAATTTGACTGCTATTTCTAGCACTTAGAGAATCCTTTGTTGGTTTGAGCCTCCGATGCAAAGAATGCAGTCTATTTTATTCATTCTGGCTCATATTTATAGACATCAGAGAACTGAAAATTTTATTCCCCCTTGAAGGATTTGAACTCAGAACCAAGAAAAATAAAACTAAACACTCATTTAGTTTTGAACTCTACCACCATTCCAACTTCCTCTGCCCTAATTATAGTAGAACAACAAGAATAATTGCAAGCATTAAAAATATAGTAACATACTTTCTTTTCAGAATAAAGGTAATTTATATATAAATGTGTGTGTGTGTGTGTGTGTGTGTGTGTGTGTGTGTGTGTGTGTGTGTGTGTGAGCCACAGAAGCCAGCAAGAAATTTAAATCTTATCTTCAGAAGAAATTTCCTTCCTTTCATCAGCTGGTATTTATTTTCATTTCACTAAACCCAACAACTTCAGCTTACAGAGCCAACAGTCTCTGAACTCAGGAAGATGAAAGATTTTGTCTTTCTAATCCAATAAAATCCCTTAGAAGTTTCCTAAACCATAGTTAAATCCACCCTTTCTTGATGAATTACATCAAAAAAGTTGTTACTTTTACCAGAAGAGCCATGAAATAAAGAGGAAATAGGAACTGTATTTTTTCTCTGATAATATAGCTCTGTTTCTGCTTTTGTTTTGTTATTCATTTGCAACTATTCACCTTCAGTTACATCATTACTGATCTGCATCATTAATATTGTCTGAAAATTTCAATCAACAGATATCAAAGGAATTATTTCCTTTGTTTGTTGTTTTTAACTTTTAAATACCCATAGAAATAGTTTTATCTACTAATTACATATATAACCTCAGTTAACCAAAGTTTATCACCTACATATATTACAAGTGTGACACTCTATAGTATTTGTATATCATATTCAAAATATTCCTCACTATGGTATTTCCCCATGTCCTCTTGTTGATATTCATAAACAGTGTCATTGCTTTGCCTCTATTTCTATATATATTAATCACTTTTAGTGTTATCAATAGAGTAGTACATGCACTGAGGAAGCTTTATATGCCTAAAACATCTCTGTAACTATCACCAGATCCACTCCAATCTATATTGTCAATATTGTCCAAAAACATAGATCCACTGGTCTTATTGGCAATATCTTATTTAATTTTTATTAATTCTTGGACTGCCAACCATCCCAGTGGATGCCAGCTCCTGGCCAGTTACAAACAGTCGATCTTTTTGTGGATGCCTGCCAGCATGCTGTGGACCGGTTTGACCTTTCCAAGCACCCTTGACATCTGAACATCTCCCCAGCATGGACATCATCATAAAACCAGCCAACAAGGGTGGAGCTGTGGTGGTGTGGTGCGCGCGCCAACTTCAAGACACCTCCTACTGCCCTCTGCCCTTCAACCCCATGCCCAGGTACCAACAGACTGTGTCCTCCACTACCCATGATCTCATTTCCTCCTTCCATCTCCCCCCACTGCTTCTAACCTCACTGTCTGCACACCTTGCACTCCCACAATTTACTACCTCCCCAAAATTCACAAACCTAACAACCCTGGCCAGGGTTGTTAGGTTTGTGAAACCTATCATACATGGCTGAAAAGAATTCCATCAACACCTGGGAAGATTTAGCATCAGTAAAGGAGCTGTGGGGAATCCCACTGCTATGGGTGTTAAAGAGTTTGAGAACCACAGGGTTGCATACACTGAGTTGAAATGTGCTGGTAAATATGTGGAGCATGGAAGTCCTCTTCCTGAGAAGGTCACAAAAGAGTCTCTTTTATGTGACTTGTGATTGTGTCTGCTTCTCAAAGGTAGGCTTACTCATCCACAAGCATGGTCACAGAATTGCTCCAGTATGATAGTTGCTCTCTATCTACCAGTATGATATCCAGCATGATTTTCCAAGCACCTTGTGCAGCAGAGCATGTGGGTCAGCCAGGTCCCAACATCCAAATGGTCAGGCTGCTGTCACAAGGTTGACATGTAGTTGGTGTGGAATGACTTGTAAGTCCCCTGCAGGCCTTAAGAGTCGTATAACACATCATCAGTGATGAGGAGACCAAATGTGAAATGTTTCTGAGAGCGAGATCAGTCATGGTAATGGTCTTACTTGGTTACAAGTCAACATTTACTATGTACGTATGTATTTATGTGTATGTGTAAGTATGTAGGTATAAATGCATGAGAAAATGCTCATGTGTTTATATATGTGCATACTTGTATGCTATGTAAATAAACCAGACAAAAAAGAAGAGGAAAAACGAACAAGCAAATAAACTTAACACAAACCAACATATGCATGCGCCACACACCTCATACACACACTAGAAGCACCTCATACATACAGGTACACCACCACAATCACAGCAAAAAAAAAAAAAAGAAATTAGGTACAGGGGTCTGCTGCTTTTCCTTAATCTTGATCTATTGAAGGTTCAAAGATAGTAAGTCATTCACAATAGGCTTAATCATCTTCCATTGTCAGACTAGCAGAAATCACATTCATGCATGTTAAGAATATAACACGACCAGACGAAGCATATCCCTTCATACTGTTCTTTACATGGGTGGCATCATTGGTGGGGTGGAGTTTTTTTGGCTCCACCCCACCAATGTAATATATAAACACATTCATATATATATGCACACATACATACATGCACATATATATATATATATATATATATATATATATATATATATGATATATAATATACACACACACACACACACACACGCTCACATATATATACACACATGTAAATATGTACATATATGTATACACACACACACACATATATATACACATATATTTATATGCATGTATACACATGTGTTGGTATGTGTGTATATACATATATCTTGAGACAAGCAGAAGATATAGACATACAGTTATATGGAGACACACTATATATGTGTATACACACACACACACACACACACACGCACACACACACACATATTTATATCTATCTATCTATATATATATATATATATATATATATATATATATATATATATATATATATACATACATGCATACATATTTTTGTGTGTGTTAGCCTTATTGTCTATCATGATTGGTTTGGTTTGTTTTTGATTTTCCATTATTTTGTCTTTCACTTATTTTCAATAAGAAATTGATAATTGTTTGTTAGTATGTTTTTATTTGATAATTATTTTTATTATCATTATTGTCATCATTATTGTTATTATTGTCATTATTGTCACTTATTATTATTGTTGTTGTTATTGTTATAATTATAATAATTATCATTATTATTATTATTATTATTAGAAGTAGTAGTAGTTGTTGTAGCTGCTACAAATTTTCCTCCTCCTCCTCCTCCTCCTCATCATCATCATCAACATCATCATCACCTTCATCATTGTAATCAATGTTGTTGTTGCTTGTGTTGTTTACCTGAGTTTTGATTTGAGAGATTCTTTATTTATCTATTTATCATGTGTTGTTTACTTTCTCTCTCTCTCTCTCTCTCTCTCTCTCTCTCTCTCACTCGATTTCTCCTTCCTCTCTCTCTATATATATCCCTTCCTTGCACACACACACACACACAGACACACACATCTATGCGCACACACACATATATATACACACATACACACACACACACATGTATACATGCGCACATATACACTCACACACTACACATACATATATACACATACATACACATGTGTGTGTATCAATGTATACACATTCACATTTATACAGGTCTATACACATATGTATGCATGCCTATGTATGTATGCATGTATGTATGTCTATGTATGTATGCATGTATGTATGTGTGTATGTATGTATGTATGTATGTATGTATGCGTGTGTGTGTATGTATGTGTGTGTGAGTGTGTGTGTGTGTGTGTGTGTGTGTGTGTGTGTGTGTGTGTGTGTGCATGATTGTTATGATTGTGTCTATATTTGTGTGCATGCATTTCCACCTTGATAATATCAAGGAAATAGACATTTAGGAATGCCTGCACTGGCGTACCATTCTATGTCGCCTCTGCTAAAATTCTGTCACGTTTCAGCCCAGTAGGAAAGCTTACACAGCTTCAAAAGGCATGTATCAGAGCAGGAGTTCAGCATTGTTTAAAAATGAGAACATCCTGCATTCAAGGCGATGTAGCTGCCAGCTAAATAATTATAAGGGAAAGCGAGACATAGCAGTGTTACTTAGTCTATGTGAGGGACTCATGATCCCTGCAAATTTAGCCTTTCTGCTTAGTTTTATTGCCAATAATATATATGGGGAAAAAGAAGAAAAAGAAAAAAAAGAAAAGAAAAACATAAAGAAGTGAGAGGATGCATGGGTGAATGGATGGATGAATGGATGGATAGATGGATGGATGGATGGGTGGGTAGATGGGTGGATGTAAGATAGATGGTTTGGGTGAATGAAAGGTGTTGTTTAAAAGATGAGGGTGAGTTGCTTGTTTAACTTCATTTTTACAACAGTAGAAAGATTTTATGTATGTGTGTTTATATATACATATATATATCATCATCATCGTTTAACGTCCGCTTTCCATGCTAGCATGGGTTGGACGATTTGACTGAGAACTGGTGAACCAGATGGCTACGCCAAGCTCCAATCTGATTTGACAGAGTTTCAACAGCTGGATGTACTTCCTAATGCCAACCACATATATATACATATATGCACATGCATATATCTATCTCTCTCTCTCTCTCTCTCTCTCTCGCTCTCTCTCTCTCTCTCTATATATATATATATATATATATATATATATATATATTGGTGTATAAGCATATAAATTCGTGTGTATATACATACAAGCAGACACACATACACACACACACACATGCATGAATGCACACTTATAAGTATTCATAAAATTTATATGAATATTTCATATATATAATATACTTATATAGCATTTCATCATCACTCAACATCTGCTTTCCATGCTGGCATGAGTTGGATGATTTCACAGGATTTGATGAGCCAAATGACTCCACCATGCTCTAATGTCTTTGAATTAGTAGAATGGGTTCTTCCTAATGCTAACCCCCTATACTCCGTGCTTTTTGCATAGCATTAGCACTAGTGAAGTTGTCTACACGCACACATACACACTCACACACATGCATACACAACAAGCTTCTTTCAATTACTGTCTACCAAATCCACTCACAAGTCATTGGTCAGCCTGGGGCTATAGCAGAAGACACTTGTGCAGTTCACAGGAAAATTACCCAAGTATAACGTTGTTTTGATATGCTAAGTGATTTTCTTGCAGGTCTTCATTGAAGTAGGCTAGTCAAGTGTGGCTAAGTGGTTAGGGTACTCAGCTTATGGTCATGAGCTTGATTTCCAGTAGCGTGCTGTGCCCTTGAGCAGAACACTTTATTTCATGTTGCACCAGTCCACTCACCTGTACTTGTAATTCAGAGGACCAGCCTTGTCACATTCAGTGCGTCATGCTGAATCTCCCTGAGAATTATGTTAAGAGTGCTCAACCACTTGCATGTTAATTTCACAAGCAGGCTGTTCTGTTTATCAGATCAAATGGAACACCTGTTATCATAACCAATGAAGTGCTCGTTCATATGTCTGTGCATACACATACACATACACACACATTTATATCATCATCATCATCGTTTAACGTCCGCTTTCCATGCTAGCATGGGTTGGACGATTTGACTGAGGACTGGTGAAACCGGATGGCAACACCAGGCTCCAGTCTGATTTGGCAGAGTTTCTACAGCTGGATGCCCTTCCTAACGCCAACCACTCAGAGAGTGTAGTGGGTGCTTTTACGTGTCACCCGCACGAAAACGGCCACGCTCGAAATGGTGTCTTTTATGTGCCACCCACACAAGCCAGTCCAGGGGCACTGGCAACGATCTCGCTCGAAAATCCTACAGGAGCCAGTCAGGCGGTACTGGCAACGGCCACGCTCAAAATGGTGCATCTCATGTGCCACCCGCACAAGAACCAGTCCAGGGGCACTGGCAACGATCTTACTTGGCTTGCCGATATATTTATTAAATTCATATTACGATAAACGTAAACAAACAAACGAAGTTTGCTTTTAGAAATGTTGAGATGTCTTAGAAAGTTAAAGAAGTGATTTTAAATTCTCAAACGCAGGATAATGCTAATAATATAGCCTGAACAGGATAAACTACCCCTATTTTGCAGAAAAAAGTGTTGGCGGCCATCTATAAGACTTCGTTTGTTTGTTTACATTCAACAAAATTTGAATTTAACATATAATAGCATCTCATAAAGTGAGATTTCTATACATCTTAAATTTGCAGAGGAATTTGTGGTGGGTAGTTTAGCTTAATCGGTCTAGAGCACTGCGATGCGTAATCACGGAGGTGTGAGTTCAAGTTTCATAGCTGGCCGCCTACACTCTTTTTCTGCAAAATAGGGGTAGCTTATCCTGTTCAGGCTATATATATTTATATATATATATATATATATATATATATTTATATATATTTATATATATGTTGATGTTGGAGGAGCAGTTGTTGTTAGGAATGGCATCCAGCTGTAGAAACTCTGCCAAAGCAGGCATTGAAAACTGGTGCAGTCTTGTCTGGCCAACCCCTGCCAAACTGTCCAATGCATGCTAGCATGAAAAATGGATGTTAATGATGATGGCAATGATGATGATGATGATGTAAAAATATGCAAGCACACACACACACACACACACACTAGTACATATATGTACATGAATACATATACACAGACACACACTATCTGAACAAAAGATAGGATAGTCACGAGTGGAATTTCTTTAATCCCATAGATATGCTTGCTGGATCAAGGTTGGCATGGCAATGAACAACAACAACAACAGCAGCAGCAGCAACAACAATATATTATCACTTTTATTTATTTGGAAGAGAGCTAGATTAAATGCCTTATAGTATCCAGACTTTGTTGATTCACAGACATTGTTTATTAAGCATCATGAGAGATTTACTCTTTTACTCTTTTACTTTTTTACTCTTTTAATTGTTTCAGTCATTTGACTGCAGCCATGCTGGAGCACTGCCTTTGGTCGAGCAAATCGACCCCAGGACGTATTCTTTGGATGCCTAGTACTTATTCTATCGGACTCTTTTGTCGAAGCGCTAAGTTACGGGGATGTAAACACACCAGCATCAGTTGTCAAGCGATGTTGGGGGGACAAACACAGACACACACACACACACACACATACATATGTATATATATATATATATATATATATATATATATATATATATATATACATATACATATATACGACGGGCTTCTTTCAGTTTCCATCTACCAAATCCCCTCACAAGGCTTTGGTCGGCCTGAGGCTATAGTAGAAGACACTTGCCCAAGGTGCCATGCAGTGGGAATGAACCCAGAACCATGTGGTTGGTAAGCAAGCTACTTACCACACAGCCACTCCTGTGCCTCATGTTTTTTACATTTTTACTAATTTTACATATTTACTTGTATACCACACCATACATGTGTTTAATGATTCTCTTATCATTACTTTAGCAATTACAATGATATCTATGTTTTGCTGAGGAGAGATTATAATACTGAAACCTGTTCGAAATTGCTTTTCTTACTTACAGATGATGAAAATGGTGGTGGTGGTGGTGGTGATGAAGATAATGATGATGGCAACAATGATAATGGTTTCTAAGAAAGGCACAAAGCCTTGAAGTTGAGGAAATGGAAAATAGTCAATAAAATCAATGCCGACACTTTACTGGTACTTTATTTTATCAATCCTGGAGAGAAAAAAGGCAAAAAAGGCCTCAGTAAGATTTGAACTCATAATATAAAGAGTTGGAAGAAACACCGCGAGCCATTATATTTAATGATTTTACCAATGCACTGTCCTAATTATAATGATGATGATGATGATGATGATAGTAGTAATAATAATAATGATAATAATAATAATAATAATAATAATAATAATAATAATAATAATAATAGTGGTAATAATAACAGTAATAGTAATAATTGTAATAATGCTCTTAAGAATGGAAAAAAAGGAGAAAAAGAAATCATTTGTATGAAATTTTTTTTTGTATTCTTCATTTGTTTTTCAATTAGAAATTAGAATCATTTTGTAAAAATAATATTTTTTTTCTTCAGTAATTAAAAAAAGCATAATAATGATAATAAAAGCAAAGGAAATTAAAAATAGTTTCACATAATTTAAAAAAAAATTTGTTTATTTTTCCTTAATTTTTCCCCAATTTTTTTATTGATTTCTTTTTTCATATGTAAAGCATTTTTCCTTAATTTTTACATTTAAGGAAAAAATAATACCAGAAAAATTCATACAGAGCAACAAAGAATAAAGCAAAAAGAAAGCCCAGAAAATCATGGACTAATGTAGAAGAAAAACTAATGACTAAAATAATAAAAGATGTGGATAAAAGCGAACTAAATAAATTGTGAGAACTATTTCATGTGATTTAAAGATATTAGCAGGTATAGAAAGATTGTCAAGACATTCTAATGTATTGTTTAATCCTGAAAAGCATTGTTTTGGTATAATTTGGGGAAGTAATTGCTGGCATTGTGTCCGAGAAACAGAGATGAGAAGATGATAATAAAAAGTATGAGAAAGAGGTGGTGGGGAGAAGAGACACAGTGAAAGAGAAAGTGGGGAGAGGGAGAGACAGAGATGAAGAAGAAGAAGAAGAAGAAGAAGAAGAAGAAGAAGAAGAAGAAGAAGTGAAAGTAAGAGAGAGAAACAGAGAATTGAAGGAGGAGGATGGTAAGAGGTACCAAAAAGAAGAAAAAGTGATAGAGAAGGAGAAATAAGGTAGGAGAAAGAATGAAAGGAAGAATAAGACAAACAGAGAAGGAAGGAAAGGAAGAGAAAGAAAAGAAGAAGCAAAAGCAGGATAATAATAATAATAATAATAATAATAATAATAATAATAATAATAATAATAATATTGATAATAATAATAATAATGATAATAATAATAATGATGATGATGATGATGATGATGATGATGATGATAACTTCAATAATAAGGATGATGATGGTTATGACGATGATGATGATGATGATAATGATGATGATGAGGATGATGTTGATGAGGATGATGATGATGATGATGATGGTGGTGGTGGTGGTGGTGGTGATGATGATGATGATGATGATGATGATAATTAGTTAGAGGATATTGCTTTTTAGATTCTTCCCCAAAACTTCTCACAGTTTGGGTTGCAAAACAAACTCGATTGGTATTAATGTAAAAATGTTACAAAAAAAAAATAATAACAATAATAGTGCAAACAGAAATAGAAGCAAAAACAAAGTTAAATACATAAAGTTTAAGTATTAAAAAAAAAAACAGAATAAAATGAAAAAAAAATAATTGTCAAATGTAAAAAAAAAAGAAAAATCCAGATATGAAAAAAAAAATCATTATAAAAGTTTATGAAGAAAGAGAAAATTTTTGAAAGAAATCTAAGACAAATGTGAGTAGAAGAAAATAATTTTGATGACAAAGAAAGACAATAGTGAGAAATAAGAATATTCTAAAAAAAAAAAGAAAAAAATCAAATGGTACCAAAAAAAAAGAAAAAAAAGACAGGTCAGTAAAATTCTGTAATAATCCAATGAAAACAATAACAGCAACAACAACAAAAGTAAAAATAGCGAAGAATTAACACTTTTGTAAAACAATCTTTTATTATTTTTTAAATAGTTTTCCCAGACATGTAACTATTGTTTTACAAATCAAATGAAAATTTGGGAGGACATACGCACACATGCATGCTCACACACACACACACACTCACACACACACACACACACACACACTCACATACGCATGCACACACACACATGCATACATGTGTGTATTAGACACACACATATACAGGCATACATATATGCATGCATATATTCAGATATATGCATATATAATATATATAATATATATACATAGATATATATATATACACATATATGTATATATATATTTATGTATATATATATATATATATATATATATATATATATATATATATGCATATACTACTTATACAAATGTATGTGCGTGACACTATGATATAGATTAAAATTTATAGTTTTCCCACATATGCAGATATATATACACACATGTGCTGCATGCGGAACTGTATACTCACATGCATATACATATGTATATACATATATATATATGCATATACATATATATATATACACACACATATATACATATACATATATATATACGCATAAGTGCTTGCGTATATATACACACACACACACATATACATACATACATATATGTATATTTATGTATAGGTGTATGTATATGCATTTATGCTTATTCAGTTAATATAATATGCTTGTCCAGATGGGAGCGAAGTGCCAGTGCATTTCTTTCACCCATCAGGGTGGCATCCTTGAAATTCTTTTTTTTGGGGGTGGGGTGGGGTCAAGAATAGGAGGATCAAGAAGGCATCTACATATATACATCCATACAAACATACATACAAATATATGTGTATATATATATGTTTTTTCGATGTCCTGTACCCATATATGCATGTATATATACATATATATGTAGGTATGTACATATATGTATGGATATAGGCATATATTTATATGTTATTTATATTATTATATGATTGGATGCCACACATCCTTTTGCAAGGAAGTTTTATCTATCTATCTATCTATCTATCTATCTATCTATCTATCTATCTATCTATCTATATATATATATATATATATATATATATATATATATTTATATATATGTGTGTGTATTTGCTTACATATATATACTCATATATACCCATAGATATATACATATATGTGTGAGTATTTCTAAGCTGAAACTGTCTCTGAAAAGCGATCAGTTTTAAATATTTATATTGAAAGTAAAACTGTTCTTTATTTTTTTTTATATATCCTGGCCTATTACCCATTTTTTTAGTGGGGGATAGCCACAAAAAGACACACACCAGGCCTTCCATTGATTCCTCAGTTCAAAGAGGCGAGCTCTGTTCTATGCTCGGGTCAAGACATAGAATGCAAATCCCAATATCAGCAGTGGGGCCTGACAGCATATGCTGGTTTACCCCTGCCGCATGATACTGGTTCTGTACCCCTTTGAGCAACATCAAATTCACTCATCCATCCACAAACACTCTCCAAGCTTTCCTATCCTGGATATGACTATAAACTACATCTGGTAGTGGGACCCTAGGTTTGAGGAGTGTGGAACCACTTCTTAGTGACTATTGTTCTCAGGTCTACTCTGGCCTAGAGTGGTAGCACCTGTATGGGTCCCAGCTATGGGTTAACTAGCAAACCCCACTGCGACTGGGGTGGGGAGGGAATTGGTAGAATGTAGTTGCTGCATTCCCTGCGTGGTGTGAGAGGTAACTAAAAGGGGCAGGAGCGAAGGGGCTGTAGGAATCTACTCCTCCTAGTAATTTCATATTCCTAAAAAGGTAAGAAAGAGACAAGCGGGTGGGAGAAGGATGATACCAAATCTTACCCTAGTACTAGGGTTAACTGTCCTTAATAATTTTAAATAAAAATTTTTCATATATTCTGAACACTTAGCTGTTTGATAAAATCCATCAGATATTTGAATATTTTCAAATATAATTGAAATACACAGGCAATATATTTCCTGGGTTCAGATACTGATGTCAGCAACTCCACTTTTCATTCTTAGATATTCCATTTAATTGCATACATCCTTCACTGTAAAATGTGTGGCCTAATGCCAATATACAATATTATTATTATTATGAAAACTTACAACTTATTTTGCTGGGTATGATGGAAAGTGTCAGCTGTTCACAGCCAGCAGACTAAGGTGACACTTGTTTACTGATCATGCTTCAAAACCATGCAAAGAATTCTTGCAGTTCCAAGTGATATTGATTTTTGTGGGTGTTCTACCTTCACACTTACACTGATCTTTTTCAGCCAAGCTGGTAGTTGAATGCTAATACTTCCAAGTGCACCAATTATTATTGTTATCACATCTACTCTTTTCATTGACCACAACCTTCGTATTTCCCACTTTAAATTGTTGTAGTTGTTTATTTTTTCTTCTTCTTTCACATTGTTCATATTGTCACCAGGGCATGCTATGTCGATTATCATACATGTTCTTTCTTTTTTATTCACCACAACAATGTCCGGTTTCCTATGTCTGGTTAGGTGATCACACTGGATCATTACATCGCACAGGATTTTGCAGTTCTCATTTTCAGTGACTCCTTCTGGGGTTTGTTTAGATGAAACTTTCAGAGATGTGTGACCTCATGACTGGCACAAACTGATTAGATTTTGGGATCGATCCAGTACCAGACAAGGATTCTAGATTATTATTCCTGTTTTTTTTTATTTACTTAATTTTTGAGAGTGGTCGGGTTCATCTTTAGTATTCTTGTTTGTATTCTCATTTTTAAAATCATCTCTAGCTAATCATTGAGTGGATGTTGGTGTTGCCTTTGTGGAGGTTTGTGCTCTCTGAGTGCTCTTGTTGTGATTATTATTCATCATCATCATCATCATCATCATCATCGTTTAATGTCCGCTTTCCATGCTAGCATGGGTTGGACGATTTGACTGAGGACTGGTGAAACCGGATGGCAACACCAGGCTCCAATCTAATTTGGCAGAGTTTCTACAGCTGGATGCCCTTCCTAACGCCAACCACTCAGAGAGTGTAGTGGGTGCTTTTACATGTCACCCGCACGAAAACGGCCACGCTCGAAATGGTGTCTTTTATGTGCCACCCGCACAAGAGCCAGTCCAGGGGCACTGGCAACGATCTCGCTCGAAAACCCTACAAGGCCAGTCAGGCGGTACTGGCAACGGTCATGCTCAGGATGGTACATCTTATGTGCCACCTGCACAAGAGCCAGTCCAGGGGCCCTGGCAACGATCTCACTTGGCTTGCTGGGTCTTCTCACGCACAGCACATTTCCAAAGGTCTCAGTCAGTAGTCATCACCTCGGTGAGGCCCAATGTTCGAAGGTCTTGGCTCACCACCTCAGCCCAGGTCTTCCTGGGCCTACCTCTTCCACGGGTTCCCTCAACTGTTAGGGAGTGGCACTTTTTCATGCAGCTATCCTCATTCATTCTCACCACATGTCCAAACCAGCGCAATCGTCTCTCTTGCACACCACTACTGATGCTTCTTCTGTTCAGCTTTTCTCTCAAGATACTTACACTCTGACGGGTATGCACATTTACATTACACATCCAGCGGAGCATACTGGCTTCATTCCCTGCGAGCTTACGCATGTCCTCAGTAGTCAGCCCATGTTTCACTGCCATGTAGCATGGCTGTTCGTACACATGCGTCATACAGTCTGATTTTTACTCTGAGTGAGAGTCCCTTTGTCGCCAGCAGAGGTAAGAGCTCTCTAAACTTTGCCCAGGCTATTCTTATTCTAGCAGTTACACTTTCAGCGCACCCACCCCCACTACTAACTTGGTCACCCAGATAGTGGAAGCTATCGACTACCTCTAGTTTTTCTCCCTGGAATGAGATAGAAGTTGTTTCCTGTTTGTTTACAGTGTTTATTGCACCTGAACATCTGCCACATACAAAAACTAACTTCGTAGTTAATCTGCCTTTGATATTGCTTCTGCCTGTTGTTGTTGTTGATGATGATGATGTTGTTGTTGTTGTTGTTGTTACTTTTACTTTTAATCTGCATCTTTGTCACAGTCATTTGCCCAGACACATCCAGCATCCCGGGGCGAGTGAAGGATAAGAGATGTGACAATATAACTGAAAGCTTGGGGTGGGGAAGTAGTGAAAATTCTTTGTGTAAACCACACAGACATTTAAATGTCTGTGTGGTATTACACACAGTAATACTTATATATTACTGTGTGTAATACCTCAGTAATACACACTGGGGTTGATGTAATTGACTTAATCTCTTTCCCCAAAATTGTTATCCCTGTGGCAAAATTTGAAACCATTCTTATCATCATTCTGCCAGCGAGCTGGCAAAATCCTTAGTTTGCTGGGTGAAATGTTTAGCAGTATTTCATCTATTGCTATGTTCTGAGTTCAAATTCTGCTGAGGTCGACTTTGCTGTTCGCCCTTTCTGGGCCAATAAATTAAGTGCCTGTGAAACACTGGGGTTGATGTAATCGACCAGTACCCTCCCCCAAAATTTCAGGCCTTGTGCTTTTATTACAAAGGATTATTATTATTATTGTCTTTTATCCACTTCCTCATCACCGCCACTACCATCACTGTTATTATTACATTTATCTAAGAAGAAAAGAAATCCAATTGAAATACAATATGGTGTTTATCAATCGCCACTTCAGAATAAATATTCCAAAATATCTATACTTTTTGATAAAGCAAAATATGGGAAACTATTAAAATTTTTCATATTTATTGTTTATAAAGTGTCAAAGAACGTTTATAAATATTTATATATGTATATAAATGTGTACATCAACACACACACACACACACACACACACGTTCATATAGACACACGTACACACACATACACACAGAAATATATTTATATATTGTGTGTATATTTGTATATTTTTCAATTTGAACAGTGGAAAAAGTTTCTTTGAATCTGTTCAACTTCTGTCTTTCCCACTTTATAGTTTTGAAAGAGTTTTAGTCAGATTGATACTTTGTTAGATGTACATACATACATACATATATAGACATACATATATATATATATATACATACATACATACATACATACATATATATATATATATATATATATATATATATATATATATATATATATATATACATATTTATATATACATATATGTATATAGACACACATATATAAATAGACATATACATATATACATACATTTATATATATATATATATATATATATATATATATATATATATGTATGTATGTATGTATGTATGTATGCATTTGTGTGTGTGTGTATGTAAATATATATCTTTATTTATAGAAGTTTGAGTGTAATAAAACAATGCAGTATAACAATAGTATTATTAATGATGATGACAACGATGATGATGATGATAATTTCCTTGAATAAATTTCAGGGAAAAATGACGCAACAAAAGTTAAGAAAAGATTGTTTTGGGAATTTACAAATAGTAAATAAAGTAGATAAAACAAATGAAAACAACGCACAAAAAAAAAAAAACAATGCATAAATGAAAGTTCTCTCAATCCATCCATGTTATTTTCTTACTGTTTTTCTTTTTTTAAATAATTTCGTATAATTTTAGATTTTGTTTAAAAATTTTATCTAATTTTTGCATTAATAATTATTGTAGTAAAAATATCTCAGATTGAGTTTTCAAATTCTTCTGGCTTGATAAAATTAAATAAATTTTGTTGTTGCTAAATTGTTTAATTTTTTAATTTTTATCTCTCTGTCTCTCTCTCTATGACATTTATATTTATTAATTTTCTTATTTAATTTCCCCCCGCCCCTTTGCATGTATTTTGACATTATATATTTATGTGTGTGCGTGTATATATATACATACATACATATATATACATACACTCACATATATATATGTGTATACACACACACATATATATATACATATATATATACATATATATATATATGTATATATATATATATATATATATATATATATATATATATATATATATATACATATATAGATATTTTTAGTACTATATTTATCAATAGAACATTTTTTTCAAATAGTAATTGTTGGTATAAACTTTTACTGTTGCTGGTGCACTTTCTTCTTCATGTTACTTGAATAATAATAATAATAATAACAATCATAATAATATATGAGAAGATGAGCAATGGTGATGATGGTGGTAATGGTCATGATAGATGATGATGATTGTGATGCTGATGATGAGGTAAAAGCTAGTTGGTTTCAAGATGATAAAAATAACAATGATGTTGACTGATGTTGTTGATGATACGAGTGGTTGTCATAATGCCATAGATAATATATTGTTAATAATAATAATAATAATAATAATAATAATGATAATAGTAATAATAATAATGATGATGATGATTATGATAATAATAATAATAATAATGATAATGATAATGATAATGATAATAATAATAATAATAATAATAATAATAATAATAATAATAATAATAATAATAATAATAATAAATGCCCGGATGCAGTACCAGGCAGTGGCTCTCATGGCTTCTCATCTTAACTGATTGGAAGTATTATCATGTACATTGTTTTGTCTTGGTATAAAAGATGGGCTACAGCAAATATTCTGCTTAATACCACAGATTTGCTTGTCAGTTGTTTGAACTTGACCAGTTGAGCATGTCCCTTAGTGGCTGACGATATGTGCATCTCTGATCATGAGCAGAAGAAGTGGGGGAGCATCATAGCCATGTGTTGCGAAGAATTCTTTGGGGTTTGAATAATTCATCTTTGGAAACATTGGTGTTTTGCTCAAAATCTTTAAACAAACCTTATTCAGGGACCTTTTGAGTGGGATGGGCTACTGAACCTGAAGAAAATTCTAACTGGGCCTCACCTGCGAGGTCATGTGCTGTTTATCTTGATATGAGATCACCATGTCATGTACATATGGTTGTGATGCATGTGCCTGGTGTACCCTTAACAGACGGGTAGTCATGATGGGTATAATGGGCTTCGTATATTTTACCCCAGTGTCACTTTGATGGCATGCACTGCTCTCTCACTCAATAATAATAATAATAATAATAATAAATGCTGGAGATGTAAGAATTTCATGTGGCATTTTTCAGTTTGACTCACTATGACCACTCCTTTTTTGTCTAGCCTTAATACCTTTCTTAAAATTGCTCAACGATGCACAGTACAGTTATAAAATGTTTCATAAAAATATAAATCATCTCATTTACATGGATGATTCAAAGCTATTTGCAAAAAATGACCAACAACTCAAGGGCTTACTAGCGATTGTTAAACAATTCAGTGATGATATCAGGATGCAATTTGGCCTTGATAAATGTGCAAAAGCTACCTTTATCAAAGGAAAATTGACAGAAACATATAATGCTAACCTTGACCAACAGAATGTCAAAAAAGTGTTAGAACCAGCGGAGATCTACAAATACCTAGGGGTAATTGGGGGACAGATTCAAACATGCAGTGACAAGGGAAAGGATCAGAAGAGAATGTTATCAC
>NC_142930.1:86950695-86963195 GCF_046866305.1 Octopus bimaculoides | reverse complement strand
ACTTTTACCAAACTTATCACACAAAATATTATTTTCTTCCTGCTGCCGCTTCTTCCTCTTCTTCTTCTTCTTTGCATTATTATTATTATTATTATTGTTGTTGTTGTTGTTGCTGTTATTATTATTATTATTATTATCATTATTATTATTATTATTATTATTATTATTATTATTACCACTGCCTTTGCTAAGGTAGAGGTATTGTTTTCAGTCGTGTTTATTTGTTTGTTTATCCATGGACAAGATATCTCCAGAACCGCTGGATGAATTCAAACGAAACTTGCAGGAATGTTTGGCCGTGTGACTGGCACAAACTGATTAGATTTTGGGATCAATCTAGTTTCGGGCAAGGATTCTGGATTATTTTTCCTGTATTTTTACTTAATTTTTGAGAGCAGTTTTTAGTATTCTTTTTCGTGAGAGTAGTCAAGTTTATTTCAGATATTCTCATTTTAAAAATCATCTCCAGCTAATCGTTGAGAGGATGTTGGTGTTGACTTGGGAGAAGTTTGCACTCTCTGAGTGCTCTTATCATTATTATTATTATTATCATTATTATTATTATTATTATTATTATTGTTCAGTAGTTTTATTTTTATAACGTGCTTTCACTTCACTACCGGGCGCAGCTCTGTGCGCCTTGGGTATGTGCTGTGGTTTGCTGTGGTGCTCTCATGTTTACTGTATTGAAAGTGTTTTGCGTAGAATATTATTATTATCATTATTATTATTATTATTATTATTATTATTATTATTATTATTATTATTATTATTATTATTATTATCATTATTATTAATAATAATATTATTATTGAGTGAGAGAGCAGTGTATGCCATCGAAGTGACACTAGGGTACAAATATATGAAGCCCAAAATACTCATCATGACTACCCATCTGATAAGAGTACATGAGGCACATGCACCACGACCATATGTGCATGACATGGTGATCTCATATCAAGATAATCAGAGACGCACATATTGTCAGCTACAAAGGGACATGCTCAACTAGTTACAGTCAAACAACTGACAAAGAAATCTGTGGCATTAAGCAGAATATTTACTGTAGCCCATCTTTGATACCAAGACAAAACAATGTACATGATAACACTTCCAATCAGTTAAGATCAAAAGCCATGAGCGCCATTATTATTATTATTATTGTTATTATTATTATTATTATTATTATTATTATTATTATTATTATTATTATCATTATTATAATGTTGTTATTGTTGTTTTTTTACTTCTTTCTTCAAATTTTCTTCCATTTCTCGCCGAGTGTTTTGCGTACACCTAGGGCAGAGAAGCTCATTGTATGCATTCCCAGTTTACACACGCAAATTCACAGGTAGAATATGTGTTTAAATAAAAACTAATAAATAAATAAATTCAAGAATGGATGTTGTTTTCACAGTGATAATGCTCTTCTCAGTACATGAGTTGTCCCAGTTAACACGATTTTTTGTACTTCCTGTAGGGGTGGTAAGCCTGGTATCATTTTCAAATAGGTTTCAGTACCTTTTTTTATCATTCCTAGAGATTCTACAATCACTGGTACAGTAGTCACCTTGAGATGCCACATTTTTTCAATTATTATTATTATTATATCATTATTATTATTATTATTATTATTATTATTATTATTATTATTATTATTATTATTATCATTATTATTATTATTGACAGGAGTTAGCCGCTGGCAGTGGTAGTTACACCATTATCATCATCAACAGCAGAAGCACCAATAACGAAAGCAACAAGCACTATGCTTATTGTTCCAGCATCATCACCATCATCATTAGTATACTCATCATCATCCTCATCACTGTTCCTATCATCGTCAGTATTGTTGTCTTTGTTGACATCATAGCGGTAATCATTGAGCTTGTCATCATCATTATCATCGTCATTACATCATCATCATCATCATCATCACCATCGTTATCGTCATCATCATCCTTTTTGTTGTCATCACCGTTGTCATTGTCGTCATTGCCTTTGTTATCCACATCATCAACACCATTATTGCTGTTATCATCATCATCATCGTCCGCAACAGCAGCATTAGCAATGTAATCCTTATCATCATTATCTTGATTAATCTTATCTGTTTTCTTTTCTCACCTACTTGTCTTTTCATCTCACCCTTCTCTGTCTTATCCACCACCCCCACCCCACTCCCACCCCACCCCCACTCCCACCCCACCCCCACTCCCACCCCACCCACACTCCCACCCCACCCCCACTCCCACCCCACCTCTTCCTCCTACAACTAAAAGGCCATAAAAGAGGGCTTTCCGAGAGATTCAAACCCACCATACCCCTCACTGTCCCTGCCACCACCACCCACCACCCACCACCACCACAACTATCACTACCTTGTTCATTCTTCTTTTCTTTTTTTTTTTGGTAAACAGCTGTCTTTTCGTGTCTATGAGAATAAGTGCATAAAGGAAATGAAAGTACTGATAAAATGCCATCATAAGTGTATTATATAACTAACTCCATCACCTTGCTTCCTTTCCCTTTGAGTTCCTTCACGAACAGTCACAATGCCTTGCTACAAATATACTTCATCACCTCTTTGTGACCCCAAGCTCCAGAAGTGTGCCAATGTGTTTGACTATAGAAATGTGTGTCACAGGGTATGTACATATGTATGCATGTATATGTAATGTGTATATATATATATAGATTTATGCATATGTATATGTATGTATATATATATATATATATATATATATATATATATATATATATATATATATATATGTATGTATGTATGTATGTATGTATGTATGTATGTATGTATATATATATATATATATATATATATATATATATATATATATATATATATATATATATATATATATATTCATATATATATATATATATATATATATATATTGTATATATATACATGTATATATACTGGAGTAAGCACATAAAATGTGCAACAAGATGGAAAAACGAGTACTCAAATACCAGAGGTAGAGTAATATGCTTTATTTAAAAGCAGCAGAAATATAACAAAAGACTGTTACTCAGAGTTTTAAATAAAGTATACATACATATATATATATATATATATATATATATATATATATATATATATATATATATATAAGGTTTTAGTTTTCGTAATGAGATAAAAAAACCAAGGCTGTGTAAATTATAGAACGTTTATAAATAGAAGGTCTTACAGCTGTTTTCAGGATTTTTACTATATCCCTTCATCGGAGATCTGCCTAAACAATAGATTTACAAGTACGATATCCCTACATTCATTCTCTATTTCCTTTTCCTATCTTATCTAAACTAACTATTGCTTAACCATCCTCTCACACAGTCTCCGATGAAGAGAGTTAACAAGAGAAACAGAGACAGACAGAAACAAGGAAAATGCCCTTGTATTTGAATACTGTGCAAATATGTTTTTAAAAAGATTTTCATTTAAATTTGCCAAAATTTAATTTTTCCAAAATTTGTTATCTATATTTACAGTTGAAAAGATCTCAAGGATTGAAACCGGTACTGAAATGTTTTTTATAAAAGTATTTTAGCATTTTCTACCTTGACTTTTTTTTTCCATCACACCATCAAGTGTCCTCAGATTTCTGGGTGAATTGTCATCATTCAAAATCTCTGTATGTCATTTATGTGCAGCAATATATGTTTTGATAAGAAGATAAGCTGGTGGCTCTGTAATGTTAGGCATCTGAAAGTTTAGGTGTAAGCTTATTTGTAAGAATTTATTTTTGTTCTTTAGCATGTATTTTTTAAATTCTACTGGATGCTCACACTCACTCCTCATCAAATAAAATGAAGAGGGGATTTGCTTTGGGTATGGTCATCTCATCATATAACAGATTGTATTGAATTGTGGTACTAGTAGCATGTATAAACTGACCTGTTGAAGAGTATGACTGTTCAGATCAACTCCATCTACTTGCCACTTATTTACTTCTATGAATACATATAGAAACGTGCACACACAGACACACACACACATATATGTGTGTGTGTGTGTGTGTTTGTGTGTGTGCGTGTTTGTGTGTGTGTGTGCACGTGTGTGTGTGTTTGTGTGTGTGCGTGCACGTGTGTGTGTGTGTTGTAAACAATAGAGTAAAATAGTCAATACGTGTATTAGAATTCATTCATTCAAAGCTGATGAACTACTTCATTGCTACATTACATTTCTTGCTTTTTGTTCTAATAACAGAGATATGTCTATGTTCCACATATAAAGAATATTAAATCTGCATACATTTTTGTCAAGTAAACCATTTAAAAGAAAATCTAGAGATTTATACAAACTTTCTCACATACAATAGAATATATAAGAATATATGTATATGTTTGTATGAATATGTGTGTGTGTGTGTTGTGTCAACGCCCCCAGGCCAAGAAGTAGGATCTCCCAAGACATATAAATAGAGGCTGTCTAGCCGTGGTATGAGTGTTGAGTAGCAGTTGTGTAGCAGTTGAGTAGCGGTTGAGTAGAGATCATCGGAAGGTGCTAGATAGCAGCAGCTTGAGACATAACAGTGACGATGAGAATTTCGGAGCTCACACAGCCACTGTGTAGTGTTGAGACTTAACAGTGTGAATGTGTGTGTGTATGTGTGTGTGTATGTATGTAAGCATGCATGTATATATAAATATATCACCATTATCTTCATCACTGTCTTACTGTTTCTTTTCCCATGCTTGTATGTTTCTGGCCAAACTTGTTGAGGTAGATTTTCCATGGTCAGATGGTCTTCCTGTTTCCAGGCTTCATTTGTTTTCAAGCAAGGTACTTCCTCCTCTAATCCTCAAACCATGAACACCTTAATGCCTGGACATGTTTTCATGGAAGATTCCAAACAAGTGACACCATTTTTGTATGAATGATGACCTTGTTTACAACTAGCTCATAAATGTCGTGGCAAGAAGACACAAACACTTTCTAACACACATACACACATACATAGCCACATTTTTTCCCCTGCCTTGTCAATGAAATTCACTCACAAGGCACTGGTTAACTTGAAACTATAGTAGAAAATAATTATACATGAAAGTACATTCTTGTGAAATGAACTTCTTAACCAGACAGTCACATTTGTGCTAATACATGTGTGTGTATAAGGCGGTGAGCTGGCAGAATCATTAGTATACTGGGTAAAATGCTTAGCAGCATTTCGTCCATCTTCATGTTCTTTCTGCATTCAAATGCTGCTGGGGTCAATTTTGACTTTCATTCTTTTGGGCTTGATAAAGTAAGTACCAGTTGAATACTGGTGTTGATGCAATTGACTTACCCTCTCCTCTGAAAATGCTGGTCTTGTGTCAAAATTTGAAATCAATATATATGTTTGTGTATGTGTGTGGATAGTGTTTCAGTTAAGCTATTTATTTATGGAAATATTTCAATATTTTTGTGAATAGAAAGAATGGTAGATCTCCAGTAAATCATGACCAAAACCTGATCTTGATTCATGTTTAAGTAGTTTTGTTTTACTCACAATGCTAATGCCCAAAGGACAAAGATGAACATCACAAAATCAATTTTCTCCCCATTTCTAAAATATACCGTCTTTTTGTTGTAGTCAATAGAAACTAATAGAATAATTTTGACTCTTTATTTAAAATTTGTTTTAAGAATATATTTTGTCTAAGGAAATAGTGACATATTGTTTTCCCCCTCCCCTGCTCTTTTTTTTTTTCTTATCTTGCTAAACGTTTGCTGTGATGTAAGGATTTCTACATGTCTTTTAACAAGGTTGGTGAGGGGTTATACCAAATGACAATAAAGTCAAATTGAGAATTTGCTCACAATTTGTTTTGCCTGAAGCTGAATTTTAAATTGAGAAAAAAAAAAAAAGAAAGAAAAAAATTAAATAAATATATAAAATAAATAAATAAAAGAGGAACCTGATGTAAATGTGTGTGTCCTGTTTAATGAAGTAAATACACTTTATCAATTAGAACATTTTCATTACAGAATAATTATATATTGTGTGAAATTTTGTTGTCTAGAAATAAGAAGGGTAGAAAAAAATAGATAAAAAGTCCATTATTTCTCCAGTCTGTTTTTGAAATTCTTCCTTAAATTAACAAAAACTTTTTAAAAAGTTAAAAGGAAAACCTCTTTTTATTTTAAAACTCTCCATTTCTCTCTCTCTCCCTCTCTATCCTACCTCTCTCTCTCTCCCTCTCTATCCTACCTCTCTCTCTCTTCTTTCTTTCCTGTCTGTCTCTATCTCTCTTTCTCTCACACCCTCTATTTTTCTCTCTTTCTCTGTCTCAATCTCTGCCACTCTCTCTCTCACTCTCTGCCACTCTCTCTCTCACTCTCTGCCACTCTCTCTCTCTAAATTTCAGCTTTTTATTTCTTTTGATTTTTCTGATTTTTCTGGTTAAAGTAATTTTATTGTTTAATTTTGAACAGAATGTGCTTTGATAACGCATCTTAAAGCGGTTACTTTAAAATTACGTATATATTTTCTCAGCAATTTAAATACTTAAAAGAACTTAATAAATTTCAAATGAAAATATATATATGTGTGAGTATATGTATATATGTGTGTGTGTATACATACATATATATGTACAAACATATATATATATTTATATATATATATATATATATATATATATATATATATATATATATATATACAAGTGTGTGTGATCGTTGATTTTGGCATCACCGTATGGTTGTTGTTGATGCTATCAAGTCTTTTAAAGAAAGTGTATTTTATTAATCAGTATTTTTTTAAATTTTGTTAATAAAAACCAAGCATATTTTCTTAATTGTAATAACTTCTTTTAAACAATCTAGAAACATTACTACAATTAAGAAATCATGCATTGTTTTATAGCATTATTTTTCCCATATAATCTCTCAACACACGGGTATTATACATACATACATACATACATACATACATACATACATACATATATTGTTGTATTTTGGGATGGTCATTTTTTCTTTTTATTTTGCCAAATAAACACACGCACTACATATTTTTACTCAACTCATTTATTACTGCTCTTTTTTTATTATTTTTATTATTGTCCCAAAATCCTTCATCACACATCTGTGACCTCTTCAGCGACACTTTTCGTTTTCATGTGTGTTCTTGCTACCCTTACTCCATTCTGAGTTAAAATAATAACATAAGAACAGTAATAAATGATTGAAGAAAAATATATATATTTCTTTATTGCCCACAGGCGGCTAAACATAGGAGCGTGTCGGTTTTTTTGTAGTAGATGTCTGTTGTGACGATGGAGTTGTTTATCTTGATGTTGATGTCTAGGAAGGGGATTCGTTGTAGCTGGTATCTATCGTAGATAGATGGGTGCATTGTGTTGAGGATGTTGTGGAATATTGTATCAGGTGATGAAAGTTATGGAGAGGGTCATAGCCCAACTAATTAGGGAGAGAGTTAGTCTAGATGGATGAAATGCAGTTTGGTTTTGTGCCAGGGAGAAGCACCACTGATTCTATATTTCTGGTAAGGCAGCTGGAGAAATAGACAGCCAAAGATTAACCTTTGTACTTGGTTTTTATTGACTTGGAGAAAGCCTTTGTCAGAGACCCCCGATCCCTCATCTGCTGGTCAATGTGGAAACTAGGGATAGACGAGTAGTTGGTGAGCTCTGTACAAGTCATGTATGGAGATGCTACCAGTAAGGTGAGAGTTGACACCGAGTCCAGTGAAGAATTCAGGGTACAAGTAGGGGTTCACCAAGGATCGGTCCTCAGCCTCTTCTTGTTCATCGTAGTCCTCCAGGCAATAAAAGAGGAATTTAAGACAGATTGCTCCTGGGAGCTCTTCTATGCTGATGACCTTGCACTTATAGCTGAATCACTGTCAGAACTACAGAAGTTCCAGGTCTAGAATCGATGAGCCTTAGAGTTAACCTGGCAAATCCAAAGTTTTAGTAAGTAGAAAGGCAGACAAATCACAAATCCCTTCAGGTAGATGGCCCTACTCAATCTGTAGAAAAGGCATAGGCAAAAACACCATAAGATGTACCTAGTGTAAGCTGTGGACACATAAAAGGTGCAGCAATATTAGAGGAAGGTTAACAGGAAAAGTAACTTTTGTATGTGGAAGACACACAGGTACAATAAATGCCAAAAATGTACAGAAAGTAGACTCCATCAGTTGTCAGTGGAGTAAGCTAGATGTAGCAGATAGCATCCATTATCTAGGTGACCAAGTTAGTAGTGGAGGTGGATGCTTCAAGATCGTAGCTGTGAGAATAAGAATAGGCTGGGCAAAGTTGAGAGAACTCCTACCCTTGCTGGCATCAAAGGGCCTCTCCCTGAAAGTGAAAGGCAAATTGTATGGTGCCTGTGCATGGACAGCTATGATACTGGAGCAATATGAAATAAAATATCTTGCTCAAGGACACAACCTGCCACTAGATATCAAACTCATGACTTTATAATTGTGAGCCAAATGCACTAACCACTACAATACACATTAATATTCTCATATTACATGTATAAAATATATAAAGGTAATTTACAAGACCAAAGTTGTAATTTCTTTGTTAACAGTCAACTGAAAATGTCATGTTTCAAGTTGTTTATTTTGGTTTAAAATTCACCATCTTAATGAGAGTTTTGATACTTAGGAATTGTCTTTATTCTGTGCTTGTAATATCTGACAATGAAATATAATGAATTATTATTTTGTTTTAGGCTGAGCTGAATATACTTAGAAGCAGAATGCTACATCTAAAATGTAAATAGACACAATAAATATAAACAATAGATGCATATCTGGCTAACAACTTCACTTTGTAACTATATGAGTTGGAGTTTGGTTTAACTGTATGGTTGCTGTCAGCTCTAATCTGGCTGTGCATTGACCAATACCAAGTGAGTGGAACTACACACAAGACAAAATGTCACAACGACAGCTCAGTTATTCCTCTCCAGTTTTTTGTAAATTCTTAAATATATCTCCTTCTGTGTATATATATATACTACCAAACAAACATGATTTTTATTGAACTTAAAATACTTCAGGTTACCACTTGAAACCAGTTTGCACTTCTGGCCAAAAACTGACATATCCATAACTCTGAATAAGCAGCTGGTTCAGTGACAAGAAGTAGCCTGGCAAGCATTAAAAATTATTTTCAAAGTGGTTAGATTCTGTGGTAGCTAAGACCTAGCATTACAAGGTCATAGCGTGACACAGAAAACTTCGTATATCTCGTAAAAGAACTTGCCGAAGAATGCAGTACAGAAGTAAGTCACTGGCTTAGACATTGAGATAATTTCCTATCTGATACCATACAAAATGAAATCCTACAGGCATATGCTCATAACATCCTGCATGAGATCAGAAAAAAAGCTGAAGATTCCATGTTTATTGGTATTAAATCTGAATCCTCTGGCATGGAACAAGAATCAATCATTGTCCATTATGTTTCTGAAGACCTGGATACCCACAAAGATTTTATAATCCTCCTGACTGCTCTTTGGAGACATAATGTTATTCTGGAGGATTTTGCCACTTAAACATTTCACTTGGAACAAAATTATGCTGCTTTTTATTTGATGGTGTTAGTACTTTGAGTGGAAGCACTTCAGGCATACAAAAGAGATTAAAAGACATGTTTTCTTGTACATATTCTGTACATTGTAGAAACCAATCTCTGGATCTTTTCCTCCAAGAAATTGGTTCTATGATTGCCATTGTAGTTGATGCATTCAACTTTGTTCACCAACGTGCCATTCTTCTGAAAGAGTTGCCAAAAAGAAACCGCAATGGACAAGTCTTTGTTGTAAGAAGCTCATGTTTGCAAGCCATGTATCCAATTCATTAGTATATTGGAGCAACAGCACTGAAATAAATGGAAAGCAACTATAAGAAAATTAAGGATTTCTTGCTGGAGCTACTGAACGATACATCGCTGTGAGCAACAACAAGGGCAACTGTCAAATGACTGATGAACAATGATGCAGCTAGAGCAAACTGCACCCAGGGCAAGCTACAAAAATGCACCCCCCCTCTCAATTACAAAATCCACAGCATTATATAGTACTTTTTTGTTGCAAGCAATTAATGTTTTAAAGCAATATTTTAGGAATAAATACTTTACCAGGGTTCATTTATCTGCCGGTTCGGTACAGCCTGTAATTCAAAATATATTTTTTTAATGTTTACTTTTACGAAACCTCCTTATTTTAACCGTTTAATGCACCAGTTTCCCCCATTGAAACATTAAAAAATCTAATGTGAGAAATGAGATGTAATAAAAAGAAAAATACAGTTGTTTAAAGTCTCATCTTTCTAGCTTTTGATGAGGCGAATTTATTGATTATATCTTCAAAATTAGTTTTGTTTGTCTCTTCACTTTCAATGCTCAGAAGAGCAAGGTCATGCATGCGGCTCTGCAACATGGATGTCCGCAAACAAGATGGGATTAACTTCAGTTTGCTGAACGATTATTTGCAGCTCGCAACTGATACAACTATTGTGACAGTATCCGAAGGCCAATGCCCAAATTCGGAAAAACAATGTTATCTCCACATTGAACAATGAATTCCAGGAGTTTTTCTGGTCTCGTAATCACAGATTTTGTTCAAGTAGACAGCCATCATATAACGTTTACCTTCAATAACAGCATAAAATGATAAGCTGGAGATCCATCTTTACAATTGCAATTTTATAAATGGAGTTGAAGCTTATCATATTATGGTCAATTCTGCATCCCCCACTTCAATCGGCACCCGGGGTACGTGCCCCCCTTGCCTCTCCCCCTTCCTGCTAGTTACGCTACTGCTGCTGAAACAATCTGGCAAACTTCCAGTTTGTTCAGTATAAAGGTGGCTGAGAAATAATAAAATGTTTGGAAGCTATTTCAGTGAAAAATCTTTCTACTGACTTTGTGAAAATGCCTAACACTTTTCGTTCCAAAAATACACTCATACAACAACTACTGAAGAAGGTGTTCTCTCTATCATTGGTCGATAAATTAAGTACCAGTTACGCACTGGGGTTGATGTAATCGACTCAATCCTTTTGTCTGTCCTTGTTTGTCCCCTCTATGTTTAGCCCCTTGTGGGCAATAAAGAAATGAGGAGCACTTAACATGAAAATGAAGATCTACCAAAGATACTGGAGGCCAAAATTCCTATCCAGGCATTGTGAAGAGAATTTCAGTTATGGCTACTCAGAGAAGAACTATTTAAAATCTTCCTCACCTCTGAGTCATCTTGTACTCCCTATTTTTAAAGACCCTTATGAGCTGTTTAGTGAGAGTGATCACATGATTTGATTGATCAGTTGATTGCAGACCTTCCTTACTGTAGTTTGAATAAATAATTTGTTCTAAATGATTGAGCATTTAATGAAGGAGATTTAGCTGTTACATTTAACATATCAAACAACATAGGCTGTCTTTAGGAATGGGGTACAAAAGACAGCATAAAAAATTGGGCAGAGGGAGATCACGGTCAAGATCAAGGTGATGATGATGATGGCTTTAATGGTGGTGGTTGTGGTGATATTAATACTGATAATTGAAGTGATGTTGATGATGATGTTAATACTGATGGTTGTCATGGCAGCTTTGTTGGTGTGATGGTGCTAATGCTGTTGGTGGAGGTGGTGTTAATGTCGATAATTGTCATGGCAGTGGTAATTATACTAATGGTATTGGTGATGATGATGGTGCTGAAGTTGATGGTAGAGGCAGTAGTCGTTGTGATGATTATAATTGTGGCGTTCATAGTAGTGGTAATGGTTGTGATGTAGATGGCGGTAGTGGTAGTTATAGTGAGGCTGGTTGTACTGCTGCTGCTGTTGCTGCTGCTGCTGAGAATGATGATGACAATGGTAGTAGTGGGGAAGATTGAGATAGTATTGGAAACATTTCTTCTTTGGCTGCTTCTAATGACTGTAATACTAATGATGAAGGTTCTCTTCATTATTGTTGTCATTGTTATTCTGGTAGTGTTAGACAAGGAGTTATAGTGGGAGGGATACCTTTGCTGCTGCTGCTGCTGCTGCTGCTGTTCAGACAAGTAGTAATAAAGTTATAAAGCTTTGTAAACTTTTCAAAGATTTTTTTTTTTTCAAGTCAACGCTGATAGTTGTCTAGCAATTTAGTGAAAATCTCAAGGGTTGCTTTGACATTTCCCCTGTTTATTTCTAATAAGGAAGAACAAAAGCAGGCTACAACAGTTTTCTGCTTTACCTTATTAGCACAGGAGAAAATCACATCTTTGCATCACGATAGAAAGATGACTTTGCTATAGATATAAGCTGTCAAACGAAACAAACTATTTTTTCTTTTTTAAGGAAAAAAGGGAATTTAGTAAAAAAATAATTTTAAATTTGTGAAATACTACAAAGTCAAGAAAGGTAAAATCTTGCTCTTTGGAACTGATGCAATGTATAAGTAAATAAATAAAGATCTGTGCATATGTGCATGTGCACATTTAAATAAAAGTATATAAAAGATATATA
>NC_142930.1:86938195-86948195 GCF_046866305.1 Octopus bimaculoides | reverse complement strand
ATGAAAAAATATCACCTTAATGGAAACAGATGAGAGCTGATGACAGGTAGAGCCCCTGGCTGTAGAAAATCTGCTTCAGGGAATTCTTTCTGAACCATGCAAGGTTGGAGAAATGAATGTTAAAACGATATTCTCTATTCTTTAACTAGTATCAGCTTGAGAGATGTGTCCATGCTGACATGTGTGTTTGTGTGTGTGTAAACAGACTTCCATGAAAAACATGGCCTGCCAAGAGAAAATGTTACCTTGTTCAGAAATAGATGTGAGATGGGGAAAAGAAGAGCTGAAGAAAATCTGTTACAAGGACATTTTTTTTTACCTCTGCAAGAATAGGAAAACGGATGATGATGGCGATGGTAATGATGAGGACAAGGAGGAGGAGGAAGAAGAAGAAGGTGAAGGAGGAGAGGGAGGATGTGTGTGTGTGTGTGTATGTGTGTTTTCATAATTAAATAAAAACAACAGCAGAAACAAAAATTCAGTACAACATATGGTATGAAATATTTATTATAAAATTGTTGAAAATGTTTCCAATCTCATGGAAGTTTTACTAAAGCCAAGCTTTTCAAACAACGTAGAATTTTAAAATTGTGACATATAAATACATTTAAGGGGTGCAGAAGGTAAAGTGAAGTAGTGCTAACAATTGATATGAATTGCAAGGAAGAGGTAGCATGAAGGGCAGAAAATAGTAAATGTAAAATAGTCTATAGAAAAGGGCAGCATTTGGTGATATTTAAGCCTTTAACATTTAAGCCAGCCACATCCAGTCCAAATATTCTACTTGTTTTATGTTCAAACTGGCCAGATCCAACCTCTCACACCTACCCTATAATATCATTTTAAAAATAAAGAAACATATCTTTAAAATCTTGAAGCTACAAGATGTTACATGATTAATTTTTGAAAATGTGAATAAATAACTAATACATCTGAATGCTAACAGGTTAAATCTTTTCTCAGGGGCAGGGAGAATTGGGCCAAATATTAGGTCTGTTTGTTTCTATTTATCCTTCACCCTATCTCTATGTTCCAAACTCACCTATTATCACCATCATGTCACTCAAATGTATTTAAAAGTTTAACTCTTTAGCATTCAGCTTTCTCTATCAAATATAATGTTTGTTTATTCATGTTGTTTTGAATTAACCATGCATTATCTCATAGCTTTGAGATTTCAATGATGCAACTGTTTAATTTTATAATTACATTGTAGGGTAGGTGTGAGAAGCTGGACATGGTCAGTTTCACCATAAAACAGGCAGATTATTTGGGCTTGATATGGCCAGTTTAAATGCTAAAAGGTTAATATTCTTCCCACTTTGGAAAGCCAACATTTAGTGAAATTTTGGCACATGATAACATCGACCCAACACTTGAAATGGTACTTTGTTATGAATCAATCCCCAAAAGATGAAATCTAAAGTTAATCTCGTTTGGATTTGAATTTAGAACTAAATGAGTCATAACAAATACTGCTAGGCCTTTTTGTTTTTACTCTTAACAATTTTAGCAGTTCACTGCTTTCAACCTTTACATAATAAAAACAAAACAAGCACACACACACACACACAATTGTATGTGTGTATGGTTTTAAAAAAACACCCAGTACACTCTGTGAAATGGTTGGCATTAGGAACAGCATCCAGCTGTAGAAGCCATGGCAAAACAAACGTCTGGAGCCTGGTGCAGCCCTCCAGCCTTGCCAGCTCCTGTCAAACTATCTAATTCACGTCAGCTGGAAAACAAACGATAAATGATGATGATGATGTTTACAGTGTGTAAAAATTTATTCAAAAAGTTAATACTCTAAGTTGCTGTTATTTATCTGTGATGGGTCTAATGTAGCAGATGTAAATGTAGAGATGGGGTAGGAGAGTAACTTGTCATTCAGTCAGTGGAGCTTTATTGCATCACTAGTCCTTCTTCTACTCTTGGCAGTCTGAGATCTCTGAAGGACTGAATCAATGATGGAAGAGAAGAATCATCAATATCATCATCAGACTTAGATGCACCAGAATTGGGACAAATTGGTTTGAAGAATGAGTTGAGTTTCTATTGTTGACTTTGCTGATGTTGATTCTGACTTGTGATTTTTCTTAACTTTTTTGTTACCTTATTTCTGTTGAAATATGCTGCCTTTGTTTCAGTTACTTTTTCAAAATAATGAATAATTTACTAGGATAACTTTTTTCATTATTAAGATGGTGTTCTGAAGGCAGTGAGCTGACAGATTTGGTAGTACACCAGACAAAATGCTTAGCAGTATTTCATCTGAATTTACGTTTTGAGTCCAAATGCTGGTGAGGTTCACTTTGCCCTTTATTTTTCAGGTTAGATAAAATAAGTACCAGTTGACTACTGGGGTTGATGTAAACAACTTACCCCCACCCCCCAAATTGCTAGCTTTGTGTCTGCGTGGCACCTTGGGCAAGTGTCTTCTACTATAGCCTCGGGCCAACCAAAGCCTTGTGAGTGGATTTGGTAGATGGAAATTGGAAGAAGCCTGTCGTATATATGTATATATATATATATATATATATGTGTGTGTGTGTGTGTGTGTGTGTGTGTGTGTGTGTGTGTGTGTGTGTATGTTTGTGTGTCTGTGTTTGTCTCCCCAACATCACTTGACAACCGATGCTGGTGTGTTTACGTCCCTGTAACTTAGTGGTTTGGAAAAAGAGACCGATAGAATAAGTACTAGGCTTACAACAAATAAGTCTTAGGGTCGATTTTCTCGACTAAAGGCAGTGCTCCAGCATGTCCACATTCAAATGACTGAAACAAGTAAAAAAGTAAAAGAGTAAGATGACATTTGGAATATAATTTAAAATGAAATTTTGATACAAGTTTTTTAACTTAATAGTAGTAGTAAGGGGGCATGCACTGCACCACTGCATCACTGCATCCACCATTTCTTCCTCCAGGTGGATGACACCCTTGCATCACTCAGGCGACAACTCTCCAACCCATGGGTCTGTTTGAGTTGTCATTGCTAGTGAGGCTTTTGTGAGGTCAAAGTGCAAATCGTACCTCCAAGCAGTATGGCATGTCGTATCCAAATTTCTGGAAGAGTGAACTGTGTCATGCTGGTGGTTTTCTCACAAACGGTGCCCAACTGACCCTACTATACTGTGTAGTCAACAAAATCAAAAACAAACAATGCACATGCATGAAATTAGAATTATAAAATTGCGACAATTTACCCATCGCACTCTTCATATATATATATATGTTTACAGCTTGTCAATTACATTATAATTTTCATAATTTGTTGAACACTTTTGGTGAAATATACCCTGCAACAACAAATTATGGTGTATCCTGTGGAGTTTATATGTGTCTTGTTACCTGTCTATCTATCTGCGTGTGTGTATGTGTGTGTGTGTGTGTATATGCACACACAGACACACATGCATGCTCACACACAGACACACACGCGAATACACATATTTTGTACATATATGTGTATATGCGTATATATATATATATATATATATATATATATATATATATATACACACACACGCACACATCCTTATACACATACCTATGTCTATGGGTGAGTTTGTACTTATATATATACATAAAGGCATACATACATACGTGTGTACACACACACACACACATACTTCATTCCTTCATTCCAGTATATAATTTGATAAGTTGATGATGATAGTTGCTGTTTAGCAAATGAGGAATCTCCTAAAAGCCATCGACGAAAATCTTAAACATTCATTTATTTACTGCGTTGCCATCTTTTGTTTTTGTTTCATCATTCTTGGAAGATTTCAATAAGAGATCAAGATAGGTGTGTCTGTATATTTGTGTGCATGTGTGCTCAAGAAGGCTTGGAAAGGACTATATTTATGTTTTATATTGTTGTTATGTAATTTTAGTTAATTTTACATGTATGTTTACATATATATTTTTATTCTATTTTATTTTTTGAGTTCTTTATTTTATATTTTCTTTCTTTTTTTTCTTCTTTTTTTTTGCTTCTTCTTAATGGTAGTCACTGCTTTATTTTCCTATAACTTTTCCGTTTAGACTACAGAACAAGCCTTCCACTCTCACCTCTTTCCACCCATTCTTTGCTTCTCGTTGATTTTAGCTAATGCTATATTTGTTTTATTTACATTTGTTATTATTTATCTATTTATTTATATATATATATATTTATACTTTTTTTTCTTTTTTGCTTAAGCTTTCAATAATTAATTCTATTCTAAGGTTTTGCTTGTCATCAGCAACAATTCCAAAAGATCGCTCTCAGACACTTACTTTCTTTCCTGTATAGTGCGGAGATTTCTGTTTCTTTTTTTTCTTTTTTTTTTCTTTTTTTTTTTCCTTTCTTCTTCAGAATCTCAGAGAAGAATATTCAAGATTTTAGCTTTCTTACAGCTTAGCTTTTCCTCAAGCTTCATCAACACATAAAACAAAATAACGAGTCAGAATACCATAATGTCTCTTGGTTTCTAAGCACAGAACTGCCTCAATTAAGAGGAAATAGGTCATTTTGTACAGCACAACAATCAATGCCATACGTTAAACACATCACATCTACAATTTGTATTTTTGAGCTTTGATAATTAAAACATTTTTCTGATAAATATTCTTAATGATTTCTACTTTCTTCAACTTATTTAAATTTAAATAATTTCCTTTCCTTTGTATTTCTTTCTTTCTTTCTTTCTCTCTTCCTTTCAACATTTCTCTCTTAATTTTGGTGCTGTTATTCTTCAATAATAATAATAATAATCATAATAATAATAATAACAACAGCACAGACAACAATAATAATAGTAATGGTCACCATTATTATTATTGTTATCATCATCATTTTGAAGTTGTTATTTTCGTGACATTTCTTTACTGCCTCAACTTTATATTTTGCAATTACTTAACATTAATCATTTGTTTCAAATGGAAAGGACAAATGCTCAATAATAATAATAATGATAATAATAATTGTTGTAGTCAGTCATTAACATCATTATCAACTTCCTCATCACCACCTTCATTCTTAATAATATTCATCACCATCATCATCATCGTGATCAAAAGGAAGCTGAAGGTGAAATTTTCAAATAAAATATTATTAAAAGCATTTCACCAAGAGAAGATCAATGTTTTAATTTACATGAGAAAAACACATCTCTGTCACACATGCACACACAATTACACACACATGCACACTCACATACACACACTCAAACACACATCCACATGAATATGCGTATACATGCATACCTAGCAACCTACAAATATACATACATATGTAAGTACATACACACATAGATATACATACATGTATGTCCACACAAATACACGCACAAACATATTTGTAGTGACACAAAAATAATCATTAATTAAGTTCACAATCATAATAACATGCATGCACAAATTACACACAAATATATATATATATATATATATATATATATATATATATATATATATATATATATATATACATGGGCACAAAACGTACATAAATATTTATGCACCAGGGACACATGTTTCTACTCCATAGATGCTTCATTATTTATATATGTACATATACACACAAACATGCACATTCACTATTACATGTAAGCACACATCAATGAATATACTAATTTCAAAATGGTACTCCAGAGCATAGGCATCTTTAAGTATCAGTGTAAATTTTCCTGAATTCTTTTCCATGAATTAGCCAGTCAGTGGTCCTGTAATTTGCAGTACCTTCTAAGACTGGTGGAACCAACAAGTTTGATACCCACCTTCAACTTCTGTGGGTCAAGATTTGCAAGAAAAACATTGGTCTGGTTCCAATGTTTGCAACAAAGAAAACTTTTCAAAGATACCCAGTAGCTAAAGATATATAATAATATTAATAAAGAATTACATAACTGAACACAATTGTAAGATATTAGACATTATGAGAACGAATTTGAAATAGGTGTATTAATGAGGTTATAAATCCGTAGTTTGCCAGACAAGAACATTGCTAATTACAATATACAATACCTGCTAATCACTTTCTGTCTCAAATTAGGTTCTTAAATTATTTCTGCTGCTTTTTTTTCATTGTCTTATTTATATTTCCTTGAGATAATTAATCAGTTACTTAGCAAAGCAGGATAAATTATAGCTCCATAAATGAATATTATTTATTATATATACTAATGTATCATCAATTGGCATTTATAATATTTGATATTACTTTCTTTAAGGTAGCAAGGTGGCACAGTTGTTAGAGGTGCTTGGCAAAAATGCCTCGTAGCATTTTGTTCATTTTTATGTTCTGAGTTCAAATTCTACTGAGGTTATCTTTACCTTTCATCTTTTCAGGTTTGATGAAATAAGTACTAATTGATATAATTGACTTACCCACTCCCTCGAAATTGCTGGCCTTGTTCCAAAATTTGAAACCAATAGGGTGGTGAGCTTGCAGAATCATTAGCATGCTAAGGTGGTGAGCTGGCAGAAACGTTAGCATGCCGGGCGAAATGCTTAGTGGTATTTTGTCTGTCTTTATGGTCTGAGTTCAAATTTTACCAACGTTGACTTTACCTTCATTAGCATGCTGGGCAAAATGCTTTGTAGCATTTCATCTGTCTTCACATTTCTGAGTTCAATTTCTGCTGAAGTTGACTTTACCTTTTATCCTTTTGGGGTCGATGGAATAAGTACCAGCTGAGCATGGAGGTCGTTGTAATCATCTCATCCACTTCCCTCAAATTGCTGACCCTGTGCCAAAATTTGAATCCAATATTGCCTTTCTTTGAAATCCCTTACAGTTCATTCATTCATAATAACTATAAAATAATTAAATGCTTTTCCCTAGAGAAGTTCATTTAAATTTGGGGAGGTTTTACGTAGCAAATCAGACCAATCATTGCTGTGCAGTAGAATGATTCTACTACATAACCAGGTACTATATCTGACGCCCAGCCAATGGCTGTTTAAAATCATAAAGCATCATTTTAATTTCAGTTTTTAATTCTGAATAAGGATTAACTTTTTCCTGTCATTAATATATTATAATTTTCTCTCATAAAATCTATCATTTTTTACTTTTCCTACTGTTTTTACAGAGTAAAATAGTATACCTTTTTGGAGAGCTAATGCAGAATTGCACCTAACCTGGAAAAATGCATTTTTTTGAAAAAAATTTCCGGATTCCTACGTTTTAGATGTCAGAGATTATGAATATACCCCTCAAAAACACCTTTTTAAAATTTCATCTCACCCTTCTTTCCCCTCCCCACAATTTAAAATTTTGAACTTTTTTCGAAACTTTGTTTTAAGACCACCTTTTCCAAATTTAAAGTGCCCACCTCAACCTGCCCTTACTCCATTTCTGATTTTTTTTCAACGGGTTCTTATGTTTTCGATGACGAAGAATTCTGAATATGCAAGAAACCATGTTTTCAAAATTTTAAATTCTATAAGCATATAGATATGTGTATAAAGAGATAGATAGATAGATAGATAGATAGAGAGAGAGAGAGAGAGAGAGAGACAGAGAAATATGATTAAATAGATAGGGAGAAATAGATAAACAGACAAATAAATAAATGGATGAAAAAGTTTAAAATTTAAAATTGGAGGAGGGGTAAAATTTGAGTCCCTTATTAAACTTTATAACATTAATTATTAAACATATTAATGCTTGTTTCTCATAAAATGGTGTATATTTAATTTACATTTAATTATTATTTACAATTATTTAAAGCAAACACAAGTAGAATGCAAATTCTTTTCACTTTAGTGTCTTTGTCTATATTAAATTTCGATTTGCATATGTTCATCAATTCGCTACAATCTCTTTAAAGTAAACAAAATCAATTTTAGACAGCTAAAACGTAGGAATCAGAAAAAGGTTTTTTTAAAAAATGCATTTTTCCAGGAGAGGTGCAATTCTGAGGTAGCCTATCTTTTTTTTATACTTTCCATGGAAAAGAATTTATTCATTATTGAATGTAAAGCAAAAGGTGAAAGTCCAAATCTTGTTAATGTTATCATTGTTCTCTTTCTTCATTTCTTTTTCTTCTAGGGCTATTTTCCAAACAACTATTTTCTTTTCTCCCAGTGTTGTATATACAACTATCTCAGTCAAAAAGATTTACATTGTTCTATATCTTGGTTAGTTTTTCCGGTCTTCCATTTGTGGCACCTGGAAGAGGTAACTATTTTTCATATCGTTTTTGTTAAGATGGCTTCTTAACAAAACTGTTCTGGAAAATAATTATTTATTGTACATAATTTATATCATTTTAAGATATTTTCAAATATTTGTTTACTGTCTCACTATCATTCATCTTTACTACACCATTTCTACATAGCATTTTCCTAAAATTTTCTGGCACACTTCAGTTAGCAATACCATTGTTAATGTGCTGAAATTATAGTGGTCTTTACATAAAAGCTGATGAAGAGAAATCTATGTCCATATTTGAATTTTCCAGATCCTACTAATTTGATTTGTACCCTAACCCTGCATATGTATATGTGCATGTGTGTGTGTGTGCTTAGCTATTTTCTGATATACAATGTGTAAAAGACATAAACTTTGAATAAAAGTGTAGAAAATTCAGTGCTTTACAAAGTTCTTTGAGATATTTGGTCTGCACTGGATCAAGCACTCTCTTGTCATTCTGGCCACCACTAGTAATGCAGTGAACCAGTGATTAATTTGTAAGAAACTCATAACCAACCACACATTGCAATATTAAATAACTAAACAATTTTATAGATAAAATAATCTTAGCCGCTTATTTTTAACACAGTCACAAAAACACATTTATATGTATGTATGCTTCCATCTGTTCTTTTTCCATGCCTTTGTCTCTCCTTCTCTGCATTCACATACACACCCTTACACAAACAAGCACAATGTGTATCTGTGTGTACACGTTTATATATGTATCACTGTGTGTGTGTTAATTCTTTTAACTCAAACAATATGTATAAATAAATATACTAATAAATATTCACTACAATGTTTACCTGTCACAGCACTAATCACAGAATCCATCTTGAATACATTGGAAACCTTTATTTGGCAGCAATTCCTCTATTTCTTGTTTCACTCAATGAAATGGCGAAAGGATGAGTAAATATTTACACAAAACAGGAAAATAATTTATATTTTATTTTGTGCTGATTTAATTATTATTTTTCTGGAAATTTGAAACATTTGTTAATGAAGAATGCAAACAAATATAACATTCAAATGAATAATGATTTTAGTTTGGTTAGGAACAAGTACTTAGATTCACAAGAAATGATATGATGTATTGTGATCTTTATGCCTTTCTAACTAAGGGATTCAATAGTTTAACCCTTTAGCATTCAAATTACTCTGTCAAATGTAATGCTCATTTATTCACATTGTTTTAAATTAATCATGCATCATTTTGTAGCTTTGAGATTTTGATGATGTGATTGTGTGACTTCAGAATGGCATTGTAGGGTAAATCTGGTTGGTTTGAACATAAAAGAAATATAATATGTGGGCCTTATATAGCTGGTTTATTTATTTACATTTTTGAGACTGACATTCTGTTATTTTAAACTGTAAATAGCTTTAGGTCATCACTCTGTTGGTGTTGTTTTCTTCTGAATGAACAACGTTCTGTAAGTCTGACGTTGCCTCTTTTTGGTTGACATAAAACAGTAGAACATCCAACACACAGAACAACAGTTTGAGCATGACTGAGTACTGTGGTGATTTTATATCACCCTGGACATTTGAAATGCAAACAAAAGCATTAAAGGAAAGAAAGTGTTTATAATCAATTTGAACTCAATTACAGATGGTACCTTCTGTAAACTTGAGAATGTATTCTGCAATGCTTTTGCCAGCACCAACAAATCTGAGTCAATTTTATTGAAGAAGGGGTATAGTATGGTATTTAAGTTATTGACTGCTGTTGAGGTGGAAAGTACTCTTAACCATGGAAGCTTTGAATTTAGAATATAGCAGAACAGAACTAAATACTAGGAAGGA